>NC_140994.1:8191975-8406338 GCF_052327205.1 Somniosus microcephalus | reverse complement strand
GGTGTGGGGTATATCAGTGTTTACAGTGAGGGGTGTGGGGTATATCAGGTGGAATACAGTGAGGGGTGTGGGGTATATCAGTGTTACAGTGAGGGGTGTGGGGTATATCAGTGTTACAGTGAGGGGTGTGGGGTATATCAGGTATACAGTGAGGGGTGTGGGGTATATCAGAGTGTTACAGTGAGGGGTGTGGGGTATATCAGGTTTACAGTGAGGGGGTGTGGGGTATATCAGTGTTACAGTGAGGGTGTGGGGTATATCAGGTATACAGTGAGGGGTGTGGGGTATATCAGGTAATACAGTGAGGGGTGTGGGTATATCAGTGTTACAGTGAGGGGTGTGGGGTATATCAGGTACAGTGGGGTGGGGTATATCAGTGTTACAGTGAGGGTGTGGGGTATATCAGTGTTACAGTGAGGGGTGTGGGGTATATCAGTGTTACAGTGAGGGGTTGGGTATATCAGTGTTACAGTGAGGGGTGTGGGGTATATCAGTGTGTTACAGTGAGGGGTGTGGGGTATATCAGTGTTACAGTGAGGGGTGTGGGGTATATCAGGGTTACAGTGAGGGGTGTGGGGTATATCAGTGTTACAGTGAGGGGTGTGGGGTATATCGAGTGTTACAGTGAGGGGTGTGGGGTATATCAGTGTTACAGTGAGGGTGTGGGGTATATCAGTGTTACAGTGAGGGGTGTGGGGTATATCAGAGTGTTACAGTGAGGGTGTGGGGTATATCAGTGTTACAGTGAGGGGTGTGGGGTATATCAGTGTTACAGTGAGGGGTTGTGGGGTATATCAGTGTTACAGTGAGGGGGTGTGGGGTATATCAGTGTTACAGTGAGGGTGTGGGGTATATCAGTGTTACAGTGAGGGGTGTGGGGTATATCAGAGTGTTACAGTGAGGGGTGTGGGGTATATCAGTGTTACAGTGAGGGGTGTGGGGTATATCAGTGTTACAGTGAGGGGTGTGGGGTATATCAGTGTTACAGTGAGGGGTGTGGGGTATATCAGTGTTACAGTGAGGGGTGTGGGTATATCAGTGTTACAGTGAGGGGTGTGGGGTATATCAGTGTTACAGTGAGGGGTGTGGGGTATATCAGTGTTACAGTGAGGGGTGTGGGGTATATCAGTGTTACAGTGAGGGGTGTGGGGTATATCAGGGTTACAGTGAGGGGTGTGGGGTATATCAGGTAATACAGTGAGGGGTGTGGGGTATATCAGTGTTACAGTGAGGGGTGTGGGGTATATCAGTGTTACAGTGAGGGGTGTGGGGTATATCAGTGTTACAGTGAGGGGTGTGGGGTATATCAGTGTTACAGTGAGGGGTGTGGGTATATCAGTGTTACAGTGAGGGGTGTGGGGTATATCAGTGTTACAGTGAGGGGTGTGGGGTATATCAGTGTTACAGTGAGGGGTGTGGGGTATATCAGGTAATACAGTGAGGGGTGTGGGGTATATCAGGTATACAGTGAGGGGTGTGGGGTATATCAGGTAATACAGTGAGGGGTGTGGGGTATATCAGTGTTACAGTGAGGGGTGTGGGGTATATCAGTGTTACAGTGAAGGGGTGTGAGGTATATCAGGTAATACAGTGAGGGGTGTGGGAGTATATCAGTGTTACAGTGAGGAGTGTGGGGTATATCAGTGTTACAGTGAGGGTGTGGGTATATCAGTGTTACAGTGAGGAGTGTGGGGTATATCAGTGTTACAGTGAGGGGTGTGGGGTATATCAGAGTGTTACAGTGAGGGGTGTGGGGTATATCAGGTGTTACAGTGAGGGGTGTGGGGTATATCAGTGTTACAGTGAGGGTGTGGGGTATATCAGTGTTACAGTGAGGGGTGTGGGGTATATCAGTGTTACAGTGAGGGGTGTGGGGTATATCAGTGTGTTACAGTGAGGGGTGTGGGGTATATCAGTGTTACAGTGAGGGGGTGTGGGGTATATCAGTGTTACAGTGAGGGGTGTGGGGTATATCAGTGTTACAGTGAGGGGTGTGGGGTATATCAGAGGTTACAGTGAGGGGTGTGGGGGTATATCAGGTAATACAGTGAGGGGTGTGGGGTATATCAGTGTGTTACAGTGAGGGGTGTGGGGTATATCAGTGTTACAGTGAGGGGTGTGGGGTATATCAGTGTTACAGTGAGGGGTGTGGGGTATATCAGTGTTACAGTGAGGGGTGTGGGGTATATCAGTGTTACAGTGAGGGTGTGGGGTATATCAGTGTTACAGTGAGGGGTGTGGGGTATATCAGTGTTACAGTGAGGGGTGTGGGGTATATCAGGTATACAGTGAGGGTGTGGGGTATATCAGTGTTACAGTGAGGGGTGTGGGGTATATCAGTGTTACAGTGAGGGGTGTGGGGTATATCAGTGTTACAGTGAGGGGTGTGGGGTATATCAGTGTTACAGTGAGGGGTGTGGGGTATATCAGTGTACAGTGAGGGGTGTGGGGTATATCAGATGTATACAGTGAGGGTGTGGGGTATATCAGTGTTACAGTGAGGGGTGTGGGGTATATCAGGGTAATACAGTGAGGGGTGTGGGGTATATCAGTGTTACAGTGAGGGGTGTGGGGTATATCAGGTAATACAGTGAGGGGTGTGGGGTATATCAGGTAATACAGTGAGGGGTGTGGGGTATATCAGTGTTACAGTGAGGGGTGTGGGTATATCAGGTAATACAGTGAGGGGGTGTGGGGTATATCAGAGTGTTACAGTGAGGGGTGTGGGGTATATCAGTGTTACAGTGAGGGTGTGGGGTATATCAGTGTTACAGTGAGGGGTGTGGGGTATATCAGGTATACAGTGAGGGTGTGGGGTATATCAGTGTTACAGTGAGGGGGTTGGGGTATATCAGTGTTACAGTGAGGGGTGTGGGGTATATCAGGTAATACAGTGAGGGGTGTGGGGTATATCAGTGTTACAGTGAGGGGTGCGGGGGTATATCAGTGTTACAGTGAGGGGTGCGGGGTATATCAGTGTTACAGTGAGGGGTGTGGGGTATATCAGGTGTTACAGTGAGGGGTGTGGGGTATATCAGTGTGTTACAGTGAGGGGTGTGGGGTATATCAGTGTTACAGTGAGGGGTGTGGGGTATATCAGGGTTACAGTGAGGGGTGTGGGGTATATCAGTGTTACAGTGAGGGGTGTGGGGTATATCGGAGTGTTACAGTGAGGGGTGTGGGGTATATCAGTGTTACAGTGAGGGGTGCTGGGGTATATCAGTGTTACAGTGAGGGGTGTGGGGTATATCGAGTGTTACAGTGAGGGGTGTGGGGTATATCAGTGTTACAGTGAGGGGTGTGGGGTATATCAGTGTTACAGTGAGGAGTGTGGGGTATATCAGTGTTACAGTGAGGGGTGTGGGGTATATCAATGTTACAGTGAGGGGTGTGGGGTATATCAGTGTTACAGTGAGGGGTGTGGGGTATATCAGAGTGTTACAGTGAGGGGTGTGGGTTATATCAGTGTTACAGTGAGGGGTGGTGGGGTATATCAGTGTTACAGTGAGGGGTGTGGGGTATATCAGTGTTACAGTGAGGGGTGTGGGGTATATCAGTGTTACAGTGAGGGGTGTGGGGTATATCAGTGTGTTACAGTGAGGGGTGTGGGGTATATCAGTGTTACAGTGAGGGGGTGTGGGGTATATCAGTGTTACAGTGAGGGGTGTGGGGTATATCAGTGTTACAGTGAGGGGTGTGGGGTATATCAGAGGTTACAGTGAGGGGTGTGGGGTATATCAGGTAATACAGTGAGGGGTGTGGGGTATATCAGTGTGTTACAGTGAGGGGTGTGGGGTATATCAGTGTTACAGTGAGGGGTGTGGGGTATATCAGTGTTACAGTGAGGGGTGTGGGGTATATCAGTGTTACAGTGAGGGGTGTGGGGTATATCAGTGTTACAGTGAGGGGTGTGGGGTATATCAGTGTTACAGTGAGGGGTGTGGGGTATATCAGTGTTACAGTGAGGGGTGTGGGGTATATCAGGTAATACAGTGAGGGGTGTGGGGTATATCAGTGTTACAGTGAGGGGTGTGGGGTATATCAGTGTTACAGTGAGGGGTGTGGGGTATATCAGTGTTACAGTGAGGGGTGTGGGGTATATCAGTGTTACAGTGAGGGGTGTGGGGTATATCAGTGTTACAGTGAGGGGTGTGGGGTATATCAATGTTACAGTGAGGGGTGTGGGGTATATCAGTGTTACAGTGAGGGGTGTGGGGTATATCAGGTAATACAGTGAGGGGTGTGGGGTATATCAGTGTTACAGTGAGGGGTGTGGGGTATATCAGGTAATACAGTGAGGGGTGTGGGGTATATCAGGTAATACAGTGAGGGGTGTGGGGTATATCAGTGTTACAGTGAGGGGTGTGGGGTATATCAGGTAATACAGTGAGGGGTGTGGGGTATATCAGAGTGTTACAGTGAGGGGTGTGGGGTATATCAGTGTTACAGTGAGGGGTGTGGGGTATATCAGTGTTACAGTGAGGGGTGTGGGGTATATCAGGTAATACAGTGAGGGGTGTGGGGTATATCAGTGTTACAGTGAGGGGTGTGGGGTATATCAGTGTTACAGTGAGGGGTGTGGGGTATATCAGGTAATACAGTGAGGGGTGTGGGGTATATCAGTGTTACAGTGAGGGGTGCGGGGTATATCAGTGTTACAGTGAGGGGTGCGGGGTATATCAGTGTTACAGTGAGGGGTGTGGGGTATATCAGTGTTACAGTGAGGGGTGTGGGGTATATCAGTGTGTTACAGTGAGGGGTGTGGGGTATATCAGTGTTACAGTGAGGGGTGTGGGGTATATCAGGGTTACAGTGAGGGGTGTGGGGTATATCAGTGTTACAGTGAGGGGTGTGGGGTATATCGGAGTGTTACAGTGAGGGGTGTGGGGTATATCAGTGTTACAGTGAGGGGTGCGGGGTATATCAGTGTTACAGTGAGGGGTGTGGGGTATATCGGAGTGTTACAGTGAGGGGTGTGGGGTATATCAGTGTTACAGTGAGGGGTGCGGGGTATATCAGTGTTACAGTGAGGGGTGTGGGGTATATCGGAGTGTTACAGTGAGGGGTGTGGGGTATATCAATGTTACAGTGAGGGGTGTGGGGTATATCAGTGTTACAGTGAGGGGTGTGGGGTATATCAATGTTACAGTGAGGGGTGTGGGGTATATCAGTGTTACAGTGAGGGGTGTGGGGTATATCAGTGTTACAGTGAGGGGTGTGGGGTATATCAATGTTACAGTGAGGGGTGTGGGGTATATCAGTGTTACAGTGAGGGGTGTGGGGTATATCGGAGTGTTACAGTGAGGGGTGTGGGGTATATCAGTGTTACAGTGAGGGGTGTGGTGTATATCAGTGTTACAGTGAGGGGGTGTGGGGTATATCAGTGTTACAGTGAGGGGTGTGGGGTATATCAGTGTTACAGTGAGGGGTGTGGGGTATATCAGTGTTACAGTGAGGGGTGTGGGGTATATCAGGTAATACAGTGAGGGGTGTGGGGTATATCAGTGTTACAGTGAGGGGTGTGGGGTATATCAGGTAATACAGTGAGGGGTGTGGGGTATATCAGGTAATACAGTGAGGGGTGTGGGGTATATCAGTGTTACAGTGAGGGGTGTGGGGTATATCAGTGTTACAGTGAGGGGTGTGGGGTATATCAGTGTTACAGTGAGGGGTGTGGGGTATATCAGTGTTACAGTGAGGGGTGTGGGGTATATCAGTGTTACAGTGAGGGGTGTGGGGTATATCAGGTAATACAGTAATGCGGCCCCCTTTTCTATCTTACCTGTACTTATCTACCAGATGGACCTGTGGGAGATACTCTTTTATTGAGCTATTAACATTGTCCAGTTCGGAACTGATTGATGTTACTGAGGTTAATATCGGAAATTCCTGTGTGATGTTCTGTATCTGATTTTCAATACGCTTTATGCTCTTCTTTACTTCTGCGTGCACACAAAAACAAGGTAAAATTTATTTGTATGAAACAATTTTTTTATATATCACTTAAAGCTCGTGCGTAGCTCCAACAAGTAATCAAAGCGGCTGCTGGAACGTCGGCCTTTATCACAGGGGGCTGGACTACAAAGGGGAGGAAGTGATGCTTCTGCTGGACAGAGCCCGGCTCAGACCCCACCTGGAGTAACTGTGCTCAGTTCTGGGCCCCGCACCTCAGGAAGGATATATTGGCCTTGGAGGGGGTTCCAGCGCAGATTCACCAGAATGATACTGGAAGTTTAAAGGGTTAAACTATGAGGAGAGGTTGCATAAACTTGGTTTGTATTCCCTTGAGTTTAGAAGGTTGAGGGGCGATCTAATCGAGGTGTTTACAATGATAAAGGGATTCGATAGGGTAGATACGGAGAAACTATTATGTCTGGTGAGGGGAATCCAGAACAAGGGGACTCAATATTAAATTGAGAGCCAGGCCGTTCAGGGGTGATGTCGGGAAGCACTATAGGAAGGATGTGATTGCTTTGGAGAGGGTGCAGAGAAGATTCACCAGGATGTTACCTGGGATGGAGCGCCTCAGCTATGAAGAAAGACTAAACAGGCTGGGGTTGTTTTCCTTGGAGCAAAGAAGGCTGAGGGGGGACCTGATTGAGGTGTACAAAATGATGAGGGGCATGGATAGGGTAGACAAAGAGGAACTTTTCCCCTTAGTTGGGGGGTCAATAACAAGGGGGCATAGATTCAGGGTAAGGGGCAGGAGATTTAGAGGGGATTTGAGGAGGAACTTTTTCACCCAGAGGGTGGTTGGAATGTGGAACTCAATGCCTAAAAGGGTGGTAGAGGCAGGAACCCTCACAACATTCAAGAAGCATTTGGATGAGCACTTGAAATGCCATTGCATACAAGGCTATGGACCAAATGCTGGAAAATGGGATTAGACTGGACAGGGATGGATGGGCGGCGCAGACACGATGGGCCGAAGGGCCTCTTTCTGTGCTGTAAAACTCTATGACTCTATGACTTCTTCACACAAAGGGTAGAGGGAATCGGGAACTCTTGCCCCCAAAACGCTGTGGGTGCTGGGGGTCAATTGGAGTTTTCAAGATTGAGATTAACAGATTTTTGTCTCCACCTCTGCCTCAGCCCATCTGCTGCTGAAACCCTCATCCACGCTTTTGTTACCTCCAGACTCATCAACAACTTGTATTTATACGGCGCCTTTAACCTAGTAAAACATCTCAAGGCGCTTCACAGGAGCGATTATCAAACAAAACACCGAGCCACAGAAGGAGATATTGGGCAGGTGACCAAAAGCTTGGTCAAACAGGATTTAAGGAGCGTCTTAAAGGAAGAGAGAGAGGTAGAGAGGCGGAGAGGTTTAGGGAGGGAATTCCAGAGCTTGGGGCCCAGGCAGCTGAAGGCGCGGCTGGTAATGGTGGCATAGTACATCATTCTCTAAAGTTCTTGACCAGTACCGAGAAGCCATAGTCATCAGCTGATGCTTTTCTCTCTCGACCGATTTCAGTTCTGTTCTGTGTAAACTGTAAGTGTAATTGGCACTGGCCCTGCCCACGTGTGTCACACTGCACTTCTTTGGGTTAAATACCAGTCGCCTGAGTTAACCTTTCCCCAGCGTATCTAAATCCGCTTGCAGAGATTCGCTCCCCTCTACGGTCCTAACACTCGCACAAATTTTCATATCATCCACGAACCCGCTGACCATTCCCTCAACACCTACAGCCGGGTCATTTATAAATCAAGGGTATCGAGGGATATGGAGCAAAGGCGGATAATTGGAGTTGAAGTACAGATTAGCCGTGATCTTGCTGAATGGCGGAGAAGACTCGAGGGGCCACATGGCCTACTCATAGAATCATAGAATGGTTACAGCACGGAAGAAGGCCATTCAGCCCATCGAGCCCGTGCTGGCTCTCAGCTAGTCCCATTCCCCCGCCCTTTCCCCGTAGCCCTGCAAATTTCTTTCCTTCAGATACTTACACAATTCTCTTTTGAAAGCCACGATTGAATCTGCCTCCACCACCCTTTCAGGCAGTGCATTCCAGATCCTAACCACTCGCTGCGTAAAAAATGTTTTCTTATGTCGCCTTTGGTTCTTTTGCCAATCACCTTAAATCTGACCCTTCCGCCAATGGGAACAGTTTCTCTCTATTTACTCTGTCTAGACCCCTCATGATTTTGAACACCTCTATCAAATCTCTTCTCAATCTTCTCTGCTCTAAGGAGAACAACCCCAGCTTCTCCAGTCTATCCACGTAACTGAAGTCCCTCATCCCTGGAATCATTCTCGTAAATCTTTTCTGCACCTTCTCTAAGGCCTTCACATCCTTCCTAAAGTGTGGTGTCCAGAATTGGACACAATACTCCATTTGAGTCCGAACCAGTGTTCTATAAAGGTTCATCATAATTTCCACACTTTTGTACTCTATACCTCGATTCATGAAGTCCAGGATCCCGTATGCTTTTTTAACTGCTTTCTCAACCTGCCCTGCCATCTTCAACGATTTATGCACACATACCCCCAGGTCTCTCTGTTCGTGCACCTCCTTTAGGATTGTACCATTTAGTTTATATGTCCTCTCCCCATTCTTTCTACCAAAATGTATCACTTTGCACTTTTCTGCGTTATTTCTTAATATAGTAACAACGCTCCCTGGGGTGAGGGGTGTGGGGCTCACCACTGGTAACCGGGGTAACTAGCCTCCAAGCAAATCCACTGCTTTTAATAACAACTTGTGGCTACGGCAATGTAGCCAATTCTTAATCCATTGCATATATTGGCATTGCAGCTTGGAACTGCACAATGTCATTGCACAATGGTTCTGAACAAACCCAGATGTATTACAGCTCTGATTGGTATATCGGTGCTGTGCATTGCCCCTTGTACACACATCAGAGCCACACACTGCCAATGCCCCTTGGAACATGGTAACATGGGGCAGCAAAGAGGAGGAAAATAAAAATCGAATGTTGCTGGCACAGATTTACCCCATCCTGTGCACCAACACCAATATGCAGCAGCAATGCCGGTTAGGTTTGTAGTGTACAACAGGTTTAATCCAGGACGGCACTCACCTGACACAGTGCTGGCTGACTGGTTGGCAAGCATGGCTGGTGTGTCATTAAAAGCTTTGTAACCCTTTGCAGAAAGGAACAAACACAAGTTAGGATTGAGACAAGGTGTTGACTTTACACGGAAGATTACAGAGACTGAGTAATTGTAGTTAATGATTGGGTACTGTTATATTATGAGTAACTGATAACTGGGAGTAAGTCATAGAGAGTTAATGAATATCTGAAAGAGCATTGACCAACTGAAAGTTATAGAAAGCAAGATACCTGAGAGTTATAGAGAGCAATGGATACCTGAGAGTTATTGAGAGCAATGGATACCTGGGAATGAGTTATAGAGAGCAATGGATATCTGGGATGTGTTATAAAGAGTAATGGATACCTGGGAATGTGTTACAGAGAGTAATGGATACCTGGGAATGTGTTGCAGAGAGTAATGGATACCTGGGATGTGTTATAAAGAGTAATGGATACCTGGGAATGTGTGAAAGAGAGTAATGGATACCTGGGATGTGTTATAGAGAGTAATGGATACCTGGGAATGTGTGAAAGAGAGTAATGGATACCTGGGAATGTGTTATAGAGAGTAATGGATACCTGGGAATGTGTTATAGAGAGTAATGGATACCTGGGAATGTGTTATAGAGAGTAATGGATACCTGGGAATGTGTTACAGAGAGTAATGGATACCTGGGATGTGTTATAGAGAGTAATGGATACCTGGGAATGTGTTATAGAGAGTAATGGATACCTGGGAATGTGTTATAGAGAGTAATGGATACCTGGGAATGTGTTATAGAGAGTAATGGATACCTGGGAATGTGTTACAGAGAGTAATGGATACCTGGGATGTGTTATAGAGAGTAATGGATACCTGGGAATGTGTTACAGAGAGTAATGGATACCTGGGAATGTGTTACAGAGAGTAATGGATACCTGGGATGTGTTATAGAGAGTAATGGATACCTGGGATGTGTTATAGAGAGTAATGGACACCTGGGATGTGTTATAGAGAGTAATGGATACCTGGGATGTGTTATAGAGAGTAATGGATACCTGGGAATGTGTTACAGAGAGTAATGGATACCTGGGATGTGTTATAGAGAGTAATGGATACCTGGGATGTGTTATAGAGAGTAATGGATACCTGGGATGTGTTATAGAGAGTAATGGATACCTGGGATGTGTTATAGAGAGTAATGGATACCTGGGATGTGTTACAGAGAGTAATGGATACCTGGGATGTGTTACAGAGAGTAATGGATACCTGGGATGTGTTACAGAGAGTAATGGATACCTGGGATGTGTTACAGAGAGTAATGGATACCTGGGATGTGTTATAGAGAGTAATGGATACCTGGGAATGTGTTATAGAGAGTAATGGATACCTGGGATGTGTTATAGAGAGTAATGGATACCTGGGATGTGTTATAGAGAGTAATGGATACCTGGGATGTGTTATAGAGAGTAATGGATACCTGGGAATGTGTTATAGAGAGTAATGGATACCTGGGAATGTGTTATAGAGAGTAATGGATACCTGGGAATGTGTTATAGAGAGTAATGGATACCTGGGAATGTGTTATAGAGAGTAATGGATACCTGGGATGTGTTATAGAGAGTAATGGATACCTGGGAATGTGTTATAGAGAGTAATGGATACCTGGGAATGTGTTATAGAGAGTAATGGATACCTGGGATGTGTTATAGAGAGTAATGGATACCTGGGATGTGTTACAGAGAGTAATGGATACCTGGGAATGTGTTATAGAGAGTAATGGATACCTGGGAATGTGTTATAGAGAGTAATGGATACCTGGGATGTGTTATAGAGAGTAATGGATACCTGGGAATGTGTTATAGAGAGTAATGGATACCTGGGAATGTGTTACAGAGAGTAATGGATACCTGGGAATGTGTTATAGAGAGTAATGGATACCTGGGAACGTGTTATAGAGAGTAATGGATACCTGGGAATGTGTTACAGAGAATAATGGATACCTGGGATGTGTTATAGAGAGTAATGGATACCTGGGAATGTGTTATAGAGAGTAATGGATACCTGGGATGTGTTATAGAGAGTAATGGATACCTGGGAATGTGTTAGAGAGAGTAATGGATACCTGGGATGTGTTATAGAGAGTAATGGATACCTGGGAATGTGTTACAGAGGGTAATGGATACCTGGGAATGTGTTATAGAGAGTAATGGATACCTGGGAATGTGTTATAGAGAGTAATGGATACCTGGGAATGTGTTATAGAGAGTAATGGATACCTGGGAATGTGTTATAGAGAGTAATGGATACCTGGGATGTGTTATAGAGAGTAATGGATACCTGGGAATGTGTTATAGAGAGTAATGGATACCTGGGAATGTGTTATAGAGAGTAATGGATACCTGGGATGTGTTATAGAGAGTAATGGATACCTGGGATGTGTTATAGAGAGTAATGGATACCTGGGAATGTGTTATAGAGAGTAATGGATACCTGGGAATGTGTTATAGAGAGTAATGGATACCTGGGAATGTGTTATAGAGAGTAATGGATACCTGGGAATGTGTTATAGAGAGTAATGGATACCTGGGAATGTGTTATAGAGAGTAATGGATACCTGGGAATGTGTTACAGAGAGTAATGGATACCTGGGATGTGTTATAGAGAGTAATGGATACCTGGGATGTGTTATAGAGAGTAATCGATACCTGGGAATGTGTTATAGAGAGTAATGGATACCTGGGATGTGTTATAGAGAGTAATGGATACCTGGGAATTGATGCGCTATCAATTACTCATAAAAGACTGAGAGTTAGAAGAGTAACTAAAGGCTTTTATTAACAACAGAATGGAGGTCTGCCTTGAGTGGTCGACCGGTCCAGGATACAAAGGGCTGGGGAGCAGTCACCTTTATACTAGGACCTGTGGGAGGAGTCAGCCGAGGCATGTCCAGGCATGTACACAGTGGAATACAAACAGGACAAACAGGAATACAAACAGTGGTTTACCACATTCACCCCTTGTTTAAAATTGAGTCCGGCGGGGTGAAGTGTATTAAAAGTTAGTGTATTGGAGTCTCTCCGGAGGTCTTGTCTGCCGCTGTGATCGGCGTGGTGACGGCAGGGGTAGTGAAGCTTCTGGCGTCGAGTCCAGCGTAGGCTGTGGCACAGGCGTGTCGTCCTCGTAGATGTCGAGCGGGTCGCGGGGCCCAGGCCTGCCGTCTGCTGGGGCTGGATATCGGATCGTGGGGGGGGGTGGTAGTGGGTAGTGGGTTACTGCGGCCCCCGAGGGTGCAAGGTCTCTTATGGAGACTGTGTCCTCCCGCCCGTCCGGGTATGCGATGTAAGCATACTGGGGGTTGGCGTGGAGGAGGTCGACCCTCTCGACCAGGGGGTCCGTTTTATGGGTCCTCACGTGTCTTCTCAGTAGGACCGGCCCTGGGGACGTCAGCCATGGCGGTAGCGATGTCCCCGATGTGGACTTCCTTGGGAAGACAAACATTTTCTCATGAGGGGTGGCGTTAGTGGCAGTGCAGAGCAGTGACCGAATAGAGTGGAGCGCATCGGGGAGCACATCCTGCCAGCGGGAGGTTAGAAGGCCCCTAGACTTTAAGGCTAGCAGGACGGCCTTCCAAACTGTCGCATTTTCTCTTTCCACCTGTCCGTTCCCCCGGGGGTTGTAACTGGTGGTCCTGCTTGTGGCAATACCCCTAGTTAGCAGGTACTGACGGAGTTCGTCGCTCATAAACGATGAGCCCCGGTCGCTATGGATATAGCTGGGGAAGCCGAACAGGGTGAAGAGGTTGTTCAGACATTTAATGACCGTGGCACTGGTCATGTCCGGGCAGGGGAAGGCGAACGGGAAACGGGAGTACTCATCAATAATATTGAGGAAGTACACATTGCGGTCGGAGGAGGGGAGAGGCCCTTTAAAATCAACGCTCAGGCGCTCGAAGGGGCGAGTGGCTTTTATCAGGTGGGCCCTGTCTGGTCTATAAAAGTGCGGTTTGCACTCAGCGCAGACTTGGCAGTTCCTGGTCATGATCCTGACCTCCTCAATAGAGTAAGGCAGGTTGCGGGCCTTGATGAGGTGGAAGAACCTGGTGACCCCCGGGTGGCAGAGGTCATTGTGGAGAGCCCGTAGTCTATCGATCTGCGCGCTGGCGCAGGTGCCACGTGATAGCGCATCCGGGGGTTCATTTAGCTTCCCGGGCCGGTACAAGATCTCGTAGTTGTAGGTGGAAAGTTCGATTCTCCACCTCAAGATCTTGTCATTTTTGATTTTGCCCCTCTGCTTGTTGTTAAACATAAAAGCAACTGAACGCTGGTCAGTGAGCAGGGTAAATCGTTTTCCGGCCAGGTAGTGCCTCCAATGACGCACAGCCTCCACAATCGCCTGGGCCTCCTTCTCAACAGCGGAGTGTCTGGTCTCCGGGCCTTGGAGGGTTCGTGAAAAGAAGGCCACGGGTCTCCCCGCCTGATTGAGGGTAGCGGCCAGGGCAAAGTCGGACGCGTCGCTTTCCACCTGGAAGGGGATGGATTCGTCCACTGCGTGCATGGTGGCTTTGGCAATGTCCTCCTTGATACGGTGGAAGGCTAAGCGGGCCTCTGCCGTCAAGGGAAAAGAGGTGGACTTGATCAGCGGACGGGCCTTGTCCGCATAGTAGGGGACCCACTGGGCGTAATAGGAGAAAAACCCTAGGCACCTCTTCAGGGCCTTGAGGCAGTGGGGCAGTGGAAGTTCCATAAGGGGACGCATCCGGTCGGGGTCGGGGCCGATGACTCCGTGTTCCACAACACAGCCAAGGATGGCGAGGCGGTTTGTGCGGAATATGCACTTCTCCTTGTTATATGTCAGGTTTAGGAGTTGGGCGGTGCGGAGGAATTTTTCGAGGTTTGCGTCATGGTCCTGCAAGTCACGGCCGCAGATGGTCACATTGTCCAGATATGGGAAAGTGGCCTGCAACGCATTTTGATCTACCATCCGGTCCATCTCCCTTTGGAAGACGGAGACCCCGTTGGTGACGCCAAAGGGAACCCTAAGGAAGTGATAGAGGCGGCCGTTTGCCTCAAAGGCAGTGTACTGGCGGTCCTCAGGGCGGATGGGGAGCTGGTGGTACGCTGATTTCAGGTCAATGGTCGAGAAGACGCGGTACTGCGCGATCTGGTTGACCATATCAGCTATACGGGGGAGTGGGTAGGCGTCCAGCAGGGTGTAGCGATTTATTGTCTGGCTGTAGTCGATGACCAGGCGCTGCTTCTCGCCGGTCTTAACGACCACAACCTGGGCTCGCCAGGGGCTGGTGCTGCCCTCAATAATCCCTTCTTTCAGGAGCCGCTCCACTTCGGTTTTAATGAAAACCCTGTCCCCGGCATTGTATCGCCTGCTCTTTGTGGCGATGGGCTTACAGTCAGGGGTGAGGTTAGCAAACAGTGGTGGGGGGGTGACTCTGAGTGTGGAGAGGTTGCACCTGGTGCGCGGCGGGCAATTTGGAAGCTGCTGGCTGCGGACTGTGAGTGGGGGTAGGGGTCCACCGTACGCCATCGTAACACTTTTAAGGTGGCACTGAAAATCTAACCCCAGCAGGACGGCAGCGCAGAGGTCAGGCAGGACCAGAAGTTTAAAATGATCGTACACGGTCCCGTCTACTACGAGTGTCACCACGCAGTAGCCGCCGATGTCCGCCGACTGGGACTCGGAGGCCATAGAAATCCGCTGTTGCGCAGGCAGGACTGGGAGAGAGCAACGCCGCACCGTGTCGGGGTGGATGAAGCTCTCCGTGCTCCCAGAGTCAAAAAGGCAGATTGTATCGTGACCATTTACCTTAATGTCCATTGTGGAACTGGCCAGTTGGTGCGGTCTCGCTTGGTCCAGTGTAACGGATGCCAGCGTAGGGGTCGGTGTGTCGCTGCGGGTATCAGATGAGGCGGTGTCGGGGGCCTGCTGCGTCCCGGCTGTCATCCAAGGTGGCGGCGTCCATGATCCCCATGCGGCTGGAGGCGTCCAAAATGGCTGCTGTACCGGTGATTCGCACATGGCCGGGGAGGTCCAAGATGGCGGCCCGCATGGCCCACACGCGGCGCTGCTGGGGTTCGGGGTGGCTTTGGCCCTGCAGACGCTAGCGTAGTGTCCCTTCTTCCCGCAGCCCGAGCAGATCGCGTTTTTCGCCGGGCAGCGCGCTCTGGGGTGTTTTGCCTGGCCACAGAAGTAGCATTTCTGGCCTTGGGGCACTGCTGTCTGGCCTTGGGACACTGCTGCGGTAGTTGGGCCGTTGTTGGGGTGTGGCTGGGGTGGCACGGCGCTATGAGGCGGTCCTACCGTGTCCCAGGCTGTCATTCCCCGCGGCGTCCACGGTGCAGAGGAGTAGGCATCCATGCCCTGGTAGGCTGCATCCAACGATAGTGCGAGTTCAGAGGCCTTGTTGAGGTCGAGGTTACTCTGCTCCAACAGTCGCTGTCGGGTGTAATTGGATCTGTGGCCTGCTACAAAAGCGTCCCGGATAAGTTCCTCTGTGTACACGGTGGCCTTTACATCCTTACAACCACAGGCCCGGCCAAGCACAGACAGTGCCTGAAGGTATTCCACGGTCGATTCCCCAGGTTGTTGTTTACGACTCCCCAGAAGGTGCCTGGCGTACACTTCGTTCACTGGGCGCGTGTACTGGTCCTTGAGGAGCTTGATAGCGTCCGCGTACGAGGTCGCGTCTTGGATGACCGAGTACACTCGGTGGTTCACTTTGGAGGTCAGGACATCCAGCTTGTCCTCGTCCGATTTGATTGCTTCGGAGGCGGTCAGGAATTTTTCGAAACACTTAAGCCAGTGAGTAAACTTGGTGGATGAGTCCGCCTCCCGATGATCTAAGTCCAGGCATGCTGGTGTGAGGATCTTCTCCATTATAAAAATGTTGTTAATAAAATTGATGCGCTATCAATTACTCATAAAAGACTGAGAGTTAGAAGAGTACAATTTACAATTTAAATCGCTTTATTGGCATGATAAGTTACATCTTATGTTGCCAAAGCATCAAAATACATTTATGGTTTAGCACATAAACGCAGTTCTATTCATACAGTGTATAAACAGGTATATCCCTGAGTGTATAAATATACATTCGCATTGTTTATATATATTTTTTTCTTAGTTTACTGGTTGTCCCTCTGTTCATGGCAAGCTGTAACATAGTGCGCCGCCAGTGTTATACAGCTTCTCTCCTCTCCCAGTAGGAATGGGAGTTTTTGGTTGTCATTCAGATTTCTGAAATCAGGGCATATTTGTGAGAATTTTTGGTAGAAATTCTCCCTGATGCCCTGATATTTTCCACAAGCTGTGAGGAAGTGCATCTCTGTCTCCACCACTCCCTGACTGCAGTGAGAGCATATCCTGTCCTCTCTTGGCAGCCTGGTCTGCCTGTGTCTGCCTTTTTCGATCGCTAGGCTATGTTCGCTAAGTCTGTACCTTGTCAAGGTTCTTCTCAGTTTGTTATCCTTTACCATGGTCAGGTAATCAGCTATGTTGTATTGTCTGTTTAGGGCCAAGTAGCAATTGAGTTTGCTTTGGGTTTTTGTTGTTTCTGCCCAATATGTCAGATATTTTTCCTTTTGCTTAGCGACGATTGTGTTGGGTCGAATTCTTTGTGTTACCCTGTCACTGTCCTGGGGCTGGTTATTGTTAGTATTGTTAGTAGTTACTTCACTGAGTCCCAGGACTAGTTGACTGAGGGTATTCTTCTTTATGGTCAGCTCTTGGCATTTCAGGGCGTCGTAGTGATAGCATTGGGGATTGCTCATTTGTAGGTGATTCCAAAATTTGGTGGCTCTTTTTTGGATAGTGATTATTAATGGATATTGGCCTAGTTCCGCCCTGCATGCATTGTTTACTGTTTTCCTTTGAGTCCGGAGGATACTTTTACAGAATTCTGCATGTAGGATCTCAATTGGGTGTTTGTCCCATTTTGCAAATTCTTGTTGAGTTAGCGGTCCCCATACCTCACTGCCATAGAGTGCAATTGGTTCAATTACTGATTTGAAAATTTTGAGCCAAATGCTAATTGGGATTTCTATTTGGATTGATTTTTTGATGGCATAGAAAGCCCTTCTTGCTTTCTCTTTCAGTTCATTCACAGCCAGTTTGAAGTTTCCCGTAGAACTGATTTTTAAGCCCAAGTATGTGTAGTTAGTGGTTTGTTCAATTTTGGTTGTTCCTACTGTGAAATTTATTTTGGGTCCCTGATGTTTGGATCTTTGCTGGAACACAAGGACTTTGGTTTTTTGGGGATTTATTGTCAGGGCCCAAGTCTGGCAGTACGACTCCAGCAGGTCCAGGTTTTGCTGTAGCCCCTCTTTAGTAGGTGACAGCAGAACCAGGTCGTCTGCATAGAGGAGGAATTTAACCTTGGATTCATATAGGGTGAGGCCGGGTGCTGTAGATTGTTCAAGTAGTTTTGCCAATCCATTTATGTAAATATTAAAGAGTGTCGGTGAGATTGGCGAGCCCTGCGTCACCCCCCGCCCCTGTGGGAAGTATTTTGTTTGTTTGTCTCCAATTTTAACTGCACATTTGTTGTTTGTATACATTGATTTAATTACATCATATGTTTTCCCTCCTACCCCACTTTCGATAAGTTTCAGGAATAAACCGTCATGCCAGATGGAGTCGAAAGCCTTCTGGAAATCTACAAAGCATGCGTAGATTTTGCTTTTGTTATTGTGAACGTGTTTGTCAATTAGGGTCTGTAGGGTGAAGATATGATCGGATGTTCTATAGTTTGGCAGGAATCCAATTTGGCTTTTACTCAAGACATTGTGCTCCTCAAGGAAGTTTATAAGTCTTTTGTTTATGATGCTACAGAATACCTTCCCCAGGTTACTGTTTACACAGATGCCTCGATAGTTGTTTGGGTCGATTTTGTCCCCACTTTTGTATATGGGCGTTATGAGTCCTTTGTTCCAGATATCAGGGAAATAACCGACACTCAGAACCAAGTTGAAGAGTTTTAGGATAGCCAGTTTCATTTTGTTGTCTGTGTGTTTAATCATCTCGTTTAGTATGCCGTCTGTCCCGCAGGCTTTTCCTGGTCGCAGGTCCTTGAGTTTTTCAAGAAGTTCTTTTTCTGTTATTATGGCGTCCAGCGGGTTTTGGTTATCTTTTATGGCCATTTCTAGCTTTTCCAGTTTTTTGCATATTTGGTGTTGCTCTGGTCTTAGTGTTTTTTTCTGGTATAATTTTTCAAAGTGGTTTACCCATGTGTCCCCATTTTGAATGGCCAAATCGTCGTGTTGTTTTTTGTGTAGTGTTTTCAAGTTTTCCCAGAAACAATTGGAATCAATGGATTCCTCCATGGAGCTGAGTGTATTCTTAATATATTGCTCTTTTTTGGTTCTGAGTGTGTTTCTGTATTGTGTTAGTGTCTGACAATAAGTAAGGCGTAGTTCCTCGTTTTCTGGATGTCTGTGTTTTTGGTTTGATATTTTTCTAAGTTTTTTCCTCATGTTATGGCAATCTCGGTCAAACCATTTTTCATAGTTTTTTGTTTTGGGTTTGTTCTTGTGAGCTTTCAAGTTTGCATTTGTTGCCAAATTATCAAAAATATTGTTTAGTTTACTAACTGCCCGGTTTACGCCTTCTTTATTGTGAGTGTATATGTTATCCAGAAAGGTGTCTAAGAGAGCTTGAGTTGATGCATTGCTAATTGTTTTCTGGTATTTTTCCGTGTCGTTTTTGGCCCATCTGTACGATTTTTTGGTGTTGTACAGTTTACTGGGTTGTGTTTCTATGTTGTTTGTTTCTGTCTTTTTGAGGAACATAGTAATTTGACTGTGATCTGACAGTGTTGTTTGTGGTTTGACTGTGAATGCTCTGAAAGAGGATGGGTCTAAGTCTGTAATCATATAGTCTACTGTGCTGCAGCCAAGAGGTGAGCAATAGGTCGATCTTCCTAGGAGGTCTCCTATGAACCTACCATTGACAATGTACAGACCCAGGTTTCGACAGAGCTGTAGTAGCTGTTTTCCGTTGGTATTTGACTGCTTGTCGCAGTTATGCCTGTATGGAAGGGAAGGGATGTCAAAGTGGTTATTCCCGAAAACATAATTGTTTCCCTGATTATTGGTGAAGTCTGGTTCTTCGCCCGTTCTTGAATTGAGGTCCCCACAGATCAACACGTTCCCCTGGGCCTGGTATTGGATAATTTCCCCCTCCATGTTGGAGAAGGTGTCCTCTTTAAAGTACGGGGAATCAATTGGAGGGATATAAAGTGCGCAAATGTAAACATCTTGGGTGTTTGAGATAATCTCCCTCTCAAGTTTGAGCCACATATGGTTTTCGCCCTTTTTTATAAATTTGATGTAATTCTTAAGTTCTGTTTTAAACCAGATCAGTATGCCTCCGGAGTCTCTGCCTTGGGTTACACTTGGTAATTTATTGGAGGGCACCACCAGCTCAGTGTACCCTTGGGGACAGCCAGTGTGTCCTTTTCCTTTATACCAAGTTTCCTGTAAAATGATAATATCTAGGTCTTTAGTTTCATCTATGAACTCTGGGGTCCTACTTTTCACTTCTCGCAGTGAAGAGCGTAGACCTTGGATATTCCAGGTCGAAATATATAAGGATTTCATGTTAAGTTTGATCTTTTACTATGATAGGTTAAAGAGTGGTACGTGTTTGTCGTGTCTAAGTGTGGGAAAAAAAAGATCACATCAGTTGTCTACAAAAGTTAATACAATTTGGTTACAGTTCTTTCTATTAATTAGTCCTTGATCCATAAGGCGGAAGTAGATGCTGCTGCACATCTGCTTATTGTCTCTTAATGGATTGTTTCTGTCTGAGGTATTGCGTACGTCCTGTGCATCTCTCCCTCTGTCTGGCTGGGAGCAGTCCTATTCCCCTGTGGGACAGGAGTGGTGCAGGTCTGACATTGTTGTTTTGCATGGGGATCCTCTCTGGTCTCGGTTGGTGTGTTGGTGGTCCTTGTAGTGTTCCTGATATGTACCCCGCTGATCTCTGGTGGTCGGGGGGGGGTCCTCTTGGAGTCTGGGTATGGACCCGGTTAAAAGCGACGTCCTTCAGGGCTTTAGCAAGGATCGATATTCTTTGCCTTTGGATGTGGACGTGGTCGTAAAGACATTCCTCATCGAGGGTGGGGTGTTGGGCCAGGTGTACGTTGTGGTTTGATTCGCAGTCTCTTGCTATGCTGGCATTTATCTCATGAATTGTGTTGTTGTTGAAGTCTGTTCTCGGCAATATTGTGGAAACAGTGATTCTAGTGTTTGGAAATGTACTGCTTGCTTTCCTAATCATTGCTCTGAGCGATGTTGCTACTTCTTTCTGTTGGGTCTTTAGGTCATTTGTGCCCGTGTGTATTATTATGTGTTGGGGGGAGCCTAATCTGGCTTTGGTCAGCCATCCCATGGCTCTGTTTGTTGTTGGGCACCAGATCTTTTCTACTTTACTTCTAGGGAATAGCTTTTTCTCCCATAGAAATTTCCCATTTGAGTCTATGAGTATTACGACGTCAGCCTTGTTTGTGTTTACTGTCTGGTGGCTTTCGCTTGGACTCATAGTGTGTGTGCTGGGCTGGGGTGTCTGGTGTGTGCGTACCTCTTGTGAGCGGCCCGCTTGTGGTTCCACGGTGGTGGGGGAAGATTGCGAATCAGTATGCTGGTCGGTCTGTGTGGCACCCCTTGTATTGTGTGTCTGTTGCTTTTGTTCCGTGTGGGAGTGCAGCCGTTCCGTCCGGCTCTGCCTTGTCTTATCTCTAGCCTCTGGTTGCTGGTCTAATGGTGTTATCTCTCCTCTATGGCTCTCTTCTTTTTCCTGCAGCTCTTTCACCTGATTCCTAAGTAGATTCACCTGGTTCTCAAGTAGCTTCAGCTCTCTCTTGTGTCTCTCCCTCTCCTGATTTTGATAGTCATTCATTTTGAGGAAGTCCTCTCTAAGTTTAACCACCTCTATCTCTAATTGATTAAATTTATCTTTTGGTTGTATCTGGCTGTGTGATCCCGGGGTATGTGCCTGGTCGGCCCTGGAAGGCTCACTCACTTCCTGGCTAGGCTGGTCGGCCCTGGAGGGCTCACTCACTTCCTGGCTATGCTGCTCTTCTCTTGGTGAGCTGGGAATGGTAGGGGGACTATGTGTGGCTTCCTCCCTGGTAGTTATGCTGGGGTTTGTCAGTTGTATCGTGTGGCTGTGGTTCCCCGGGGTTGGTGTCTGGTTTGAACTGTGTGGCTCGTTCACCTCCTGACCAGGCAGATTTTCTCCTGGTAAGTTGTCAATGTTGGGGGGAGTGCGGGCCACTCTGGGGCTGTTCCTTCCCCCCTTAGTTAATTTTTTCAGTGTCCTGAAGGCCGTTGCAAATTTGTCGAGGTTGCCTTGCACTAATATTGTCCCGGTATTGTACGCGTTGACCGTCGTAGTTGAACTGTCTCCTGGTGTGTTAATTTTCATTATGGACCCATTTGCGGTATTTTCTAGCTTAACATTGGTATAGTGTGATTTTATTGCTGTGATCCAAGCCACTGGCTGATCTGAGTAGAAAATGAGGTTACTTTTTGTCCCATTGTTGTAACAGTCAGCAAAAAGTGTTTCTGGTTTTTCTCTCATCTGCTCATGCTTGATCGCTTTTATAGCTTTTTTTGCGGTGTTGGGGGGAATCTGGAAGCGGGGCTGTTGTGGATCTTCTGATTCGCTCATTTTTGGTAAAGTATTGTTGATCTTAGAATAAGCTTTTCTGGGGCCCCGGGTTTGGTGTTTCCCTCTCCCTGTTCGCGAACTTTCCCGGTCCCCCTCTCCGACCCCGTGGTCCCTGGGCCTCGGCTTCTGGGTTCACCCTTCTCAGGTCTGGGTCTGTGAGCCGCTGTTTCCCGGTGCCTTCGGGCTGTTCCCCTCCCCCTCAGAGGTCTCTGTGCCTCTGTCTCGGCCTGGCTCCTCGGGCCTTTCCCTGGCTTCAGTCTCCCTCCCTGGGCCCTGTACTCACAGTCTTGGTTTGCTTCTGGAAGCCTTCTGGTTGCTCCCCTTCTCCTCAGAGGTCTCTGGGCCTGGCTCCTCGGGCCTTTCCCGGGCTTTCTAGCCCAGCCGCCGCTCGGGTTGTGCCTCGTTCGCCGTTCGGGTGTTGGACTGCGGTCGTCGCTCGGGTGCTGGACTGCGGCCGTCGCTCGGGTGCTGGACTGCGGTCGTCGCTCGGGTGCTGGACTGCGGCCGCCGATCGGGCCGTGTCTCGTTCGCCGCTCGGGCTCCCCGAGTCACCTCGTTCCGGCTGCCGCTGCGTCTCCGTGCGGCCTCCCCGATTCGCCTCGTTTCCCGAAGCGGCCTCCCCGAGTCTCCTCGCTCCGGCTGCTGCTGCGTCTCCGTGCGGCCTTCGCGCCTCGGTTCCCGATGCGGCCGAGTCACCTTGCTTCTGCTGCTGCTGTGGCCCCGTTTGTTTTTTTTTTCCCTTATTTCTTTTTTTTTTTTTTTCTTTGGCTTTTTTTTTCTAGTTTCCTCTGGTTTTTTTTCCTTTGGTGGTCTTTTCCTTCCTTACTTAATCTAGACTAAACTAAACTTAAACTTAACTAAACAAACTAAACTAACTTAACTAGAACTAGATTTAACTTTAAAACCTTTTTAAACTTGAAATGAACCTTTTTTTTCCCCACTTTAAACACTAAAAACACTAAAAATTCAGCAGCCCATCGCCTTGAGTGGTCGACCGGTCCAGGATACAAAGGGCTGGGGAGCAGTCACCTTTATACTAGGACCTGTGGGAGGAGTCAGCCGAGGCATCTCCAGGCATGTACACAGTGGAATACAAACAGGACAAACAGGAATACAAACAGTGGTTTACCACAGGAATGTGTTATAGAGAGTAATGGATACCTGGGATGTGTTATAGAGAGTAATGGATACCTGGGAATGTGTTATAGGGAGTAATGGATACCTGGGATGTGTTATAGAGAGTAATGGATACCTGGGATGTGTTATAGAGAGTAATGGATACCTGGGATGTGTTACAGAGAGTAATGGATACCTGGGAATGTGTTATAGAGAGTAATGGATACCTGGGAATGTGTTACAGAGAGTAATGGATACCTGGGAATGTGTTATAGAGAGTAATGGATACCTGGGATGTGTTATAGAGAGTAATGGATACCTGGGATGTGTTATAGAGAGTAATGGATACCTGGGAATGTGTTACAGAGAGTAATGGATACCTGGGAATGTGTTACAGAGAGTAATGGATACCTCGGAATGTGTTATGGAGAGTAATGGATACCTGGGAATGTGTTACAGAGAGTAATGGATACCTGGGAATGTGTTATAGAGAGTAATGGATACCTGGGAATGTGTTACAGAGAGTAATGGATACCTGGGAATGTGTTATAGAGAGTAATGGATACCTGGGAATGTGTTATGGAGAGTAATGGATACCTGGGATGTGTTACAGAGAGTAATGGAAACCTGGGAATGTGTTATAGAGAGTAATGGATACCTGGGATGTGTTATAGAGAGTAATGGATACCTGGGATGTGTTATAGAGAGTAATGGATACCTGGGAATGTGTTATAGAGAG
Source organism: Somniosus microcephalus (assembly GCF_052327205.1). Lineage (NCBI taxonomy): Eukaryota > Metazoa > Chordata > Chondrichthyes > Squaliformes > Somniosidae > Somniosus > Somniosus microcephalus. Next base: position 8,382,759 of record NC_140994.1, on the reverse strand, counting down.
TAATGGATACCTGGGAATGTGTTATAGAGAGTAATGGATACCTGGGAATGTGTTATAGAGAGTAATGGATACCTGGGAATGTGTTATAGAGAGTAATGGATACCTGGGAATGTGTTATAGAGAGTAATGGATACCTGGGAATGTGTTATAGAGAGTAATGGATACCTGGGATGTGTTACAGAGAGTAATGGATACCTGGGAATGTGTTATAGAGAGTAATGGATACCTGGGAAGGTGTTACAGAGAGTAATGGATACCTGGGAATGTGTTATAGAGAGTAATGGATACCTGGGATGTGTTACAGAGAGTAATGGATACCTGGGAATGTGTTACAGAGAGTAATGGACACCTGGGAATGTGTTATAGAGAGTAATGGATACCTGGGAATGTGTTGCAGAGAGTAATGGATACCTGGGAATGTGTTGCAGAGAGTAATGGATACCTGGGATGTGTTGCAGAGAGTAATGGATACCTGGGAATGTGTTATAGAGAGTAATGGATACCTGGGATGTGTTGCAGAGAGTAATGGATACCTGGGAATGTGTTATAGAGAGTAATGGATACCTGGGATGTGTTACAGAGAGTAATGGATACCTGGGATGTATTATAGAGAGTAATGGATACCTGGGAATGTGTTATAGACAGTAATGGATACCTGGGATGTGTTATAGAGAATAATGGATACCTGGGATGTGTTACAGAGAGTAATGGATACCTGGGAATGTGTTATAGAGAGTAAAGGATACCTGGGATGTGTTACAGAGAGTAATGGATAACTGGGAATGTGTTATAGAGAGTAATGGATACCTGGGAATGTGTTACAGAGAGTAATGGATACCTGGGATGTGTTATAGAGAGTAATGGATACCTGGGATGTGTTATAGAGAATAATGGATACCTGGGAATGTGATATAGAGAGTAATGGATACCTGGGATGTGTTACAGAGAGTAATGGATACCTGGGAATGTGTTATAGAGAGTAATGGATACCTGGGAATGTGTTATAGAGAGTAATGGATACCTGGGATGTGTTATAGAGAATAATGGATACCTGGGATGTGTTACAGAGAGTAATGGATACCTGGGAATGTGTTATAGAGAGTAATGGATACCTGGGAATGTGTTACAGAGAGTAATGGATACCTGGGATGTGTTATAGAGAGTAATGGATACCTGGGATGTGTTATAGAGAGTAATGGATACCTGGGATGTGTTATAGAGAGTAATGGATACCTGGGATGTGTTATAGAGAGTAATGGATACCTGGGAATGTGTTATAGAGAGTAATGGATACCTGGGATGTGTTATAGAGAGTAATGGATACCTGGGAATGTGTTATAGAGAGTAATGGATACCTGGGATGTGTTATAGAGAGTAATGGATACGTGGGAATGTGTTACAGAGAGTAATGGATACCTGGGAATGTGTTATAGGGAGTAATGGATACCTGGGAATGTGTTATAGAGAGTAATGGATACCTGGGAATGTGTTATAGAGAGTAATGGATACCTGGGATGTGTTACAGAGAGTAATGGATACCTGGGATGTGTTATAGAGAGTAATGGATACCTGGGATGTGTTATAGAGAGTAATGGATACCTGGGAATGTGTTATAGAGAGTAATGGACACCTGGGAATGTGTTATAGAGAGTAATGGATACCTGGGATGTGTTATAGAGAGTAATGGATACCTGGGAATGTGTTATAGAGAGTAATGGATACCTGGGAATGTGTTATAGAGAGTAATGGATACCTGGGATGTGTTATAGAGAGTAATGGATACCTGGGAATGTGTTATAGAGAGTAATGGATACCTTGGAATGTGTTATAGAGAGTAATGGATACCTGGGATGTGTTACAGAGAGTAATGGATACCTGGGAATGTGTTATAGAGAGTAATGGATACCTGGGATGTGTTATAGAGAGTAATGGATACCTGGGAATGTGTTATAGAGGGTAATGGATACCTGGGAATGTGTTATAGAGAGTAATGGACACCAGGGATGTGTTATAGAGAGTAATGGATACCTGGGATGTGTTATAGAGAGTAATGGATACCTGGGAATGTGTTATAGAGAGTAATGGATACCTGGGAATGTGTTACAGAGAGTAATGGATACCTGGGAATGTGTTATAGAGAGTAATGGATACCTGGGATGTGTTATAGAGAGTAATGGATACCTGGGAATGTGTTACAGAGAGTAATGGATACCTGGGAATGTGTTACAGAGAGTAATGGATACCTGGGATGTGTTACAGAGAGTAATGGATACCTGGGAATGTGTTATAGAGAGTAATGGATACCTGGGAATGTGTTATAGAGAGTAATGGATACCTGGGAATGTGTTATAGAGAGTAATGGATACCTGGGAATGTGTTATAGAGAGTAATGGATACCTGGGATGTGTTATAGAGAGTAATGGATACCTGGGAATGTTTTATAGAGAGTAATGGATACCTGGGAATGTGTTATAGAGAGTAATGGATACCTGGGACTGTGTTATAGAGGGTAATGGATACCTGGGAATGTGTTATAGAGAATAATGGATACCTGGGAATGTGTTATAGAGAGTAATGGATACCTGGGAATGTGTTACAGAGAGTAATGGATACCTGGGAATGTGTTACAGAGAGTAATGGATACCTGGGAATGTGTTATAGAGAGTAATGGATACCTGGGAATGTGTTATAGAGAGTAATGGATACCTGGGAATGTGTTACAGAGAGTAATGGATACCTGGGATGTGTTATAGAGGGTAATGGATACCTGGGAATGTGTTATAGAGAGTAATGGATACCTGGGAATGTGTTATAGAGAGTAATGGATACCTGGGAATGTGTTAGAGAGTAATTGATACCTGGGATGTGTTATAGAGAGTAATGGATACCTGGGAATGTGTTATAGAGAGTAATGGATACCTGGGAATGTGTTATAGAGAGTAATGGATACCTGGGATGTGTTATAGCGAGTAATGGATACCTGGGAATGTGTTACAGAGAGTAATGGATACCTGGGATGTGTTATAGAGAGTAATGGATACCTGGGAATGTGTTATAGAGAGTAATGGATACCTGGGAATGTGTTACAGAGAGTAATGGATACCTGGGATGTGTTATAGAGAGTAATGGATACCTGGGAATGTGTTATAGAGAGTAATGGATACCTGGGAATGTGTTATAGAGAGTAATGGATACCTGGGAATGTGTTATAGAGAGTAATGGATACCTGGGATGTGTTATAGAGAGTAATGGATACCTAGGATGTGTTATAGAGAGTAATGGATACCTGGGAATGTGTTATAGAGAGTAATGGATACCTGGGAATGTGTTATAGAGAGTAATGGATACCTGGGAATGTGTTATAGAGAGTAATGGATACCTGGGATGTGTTACAGAGAGTAATGGATACCTGGGAATGTGTTATAGAGAGTAATGGATACCTGGGATGTGTTACAGAGAGTAATGGATACCTGGAATGTGTTATAGAGAGTAATGGATACCTGGGATGTGTTATAGAGAGTAATGGATACCTAGGAATGTGTTATAGAGAATAATGGATACCTGGGAATGTGTTATAGAGAGTAATGGATACCTGGGATGTGTTATAGAGAGTAATGGATACCTGGGATGTGTTATAGAGAGTAATGGATACCTGGGAATGTGTTATAGAGAGTAATGGATACCTGGGAATGTGTTATAGAGAGTAATGGATACCTGGGAATGTGTTACAGAGAGTAATGGATACCTGGGACGTGTTATAGAGAGTAATGGATACCTGGGAATGTGTTATAGAGAGTAATGGATACCTGGGAATGTGTTACAGAGAGTAATGGATACCTGGGAATGTGTTATAGAGAGTAATGGATACCTGGGAATGTGTTATAGAGAGTAATGGATACCTGGGATGTGTTATAGAGAGTAATGGATACCTGGGAATGTGTTACAGAGAGTAATGGATACCTGGGAATGTGTTATAGAGAGTAATGGATACCTGGGAATGTGTTACAGAGAGTAATGGATACCTGGGAATGTGTTATAGAGAGTAATGGATACCTGGGAATGTGTTATAGAGAGTAATGGATACCTGGGAATGTGTTATAGAGAGTAATGGATACCTGGGAATGTGTTATAGAGAGTAATGGATACCTGGGATGTGTTATAGAGAGTAATGGATACCTGGGATGTGTTATAGAGAGTAATGGATACCTGGGAATGTGTTACAGAGAGTAATGGATACCTGGGAATGTGTTATAGAGAGTAATGGATACCTGGGATGTGTTATAGAGAGTAATGGATACCTGGGAATGTGTTATAGAGAGTAATGGGTACCTGGGAATGTGTTATAGAGAGTAATGGATACCTGGGAATGTGTTATAGAGAGTAATGGATACCTGGGACGTGTTATAGAGAGTAATGGATACCTGGGAATGTGTTATAGAGAGTAATGGATACCTGGGAATGTGTTATAGAGAGTAATGGATACCTGGGATGTGTTATAGAGAGTAATGGATACCTGGGATGTGTTATAGAGAGTAATGTGTACCTGGGATGTGTTATAGAGAGTAATGGATACCTGGGATGTGTTATAGAGAGTAATGGATACCTGGGAATGTGTTATAGAGAGTAATGGATACCTGGGAATGTGTTACAGAGAGTAATGGATACCTGGGATGTGTTACAGAGAGTAATGGATACCTGGGAATGTGTTACAGAGAGTAATGGATACCTGGGAATGTGTTATAGAGAGTAATGGATACCTGGGATGTGTTATAAAGAGTAATGGATACCTGGGAATGTGTTACAGAGAGTAATGGATACCTGGGATGTGTTATAGAGAGTAATGGATACCTGGGATGTGTTATAGAGAGTAATGGATACCTGGGAATGTGTTACAGAGAGTAATGGATACCTGGGAATGTGTTATAGAGGGTAATGGATACCTGGGAATGTTTTTCCAGGGTTTCCCCAGCTCTTCCACGAAAGTTACAACAGACAAATGGGGAAACCTCTGCGGAAACTCCCTCCCGTGGGGTTTTATCGGAGATGGAATGTAGAAGGAATATTGGAATATTTAGGAACAGCAAATGGCTGACAGGCCCAACCAGCTTGTTTCCCTTTGATATATTACAGCGTCACCTGCCCACCATCTCATCGCTTCCCCCCTCATTCTGAAACGAGAGCACGAGAAAGTTGCCATATTCCCTATAACGAACAGTCTGTTAATGGAAATACAGGGACTTGTCGATTTGAAACCTCTGCCTCTGAGAATGTTAATTTTTTACTCTGTGCTTTATTTCAGCAAAAAACTGCTTCTACTATTTCTTGTTACACAACATTTTTCGTCCCTAATTGTCTCTTGACTCTCATTTATACTGTCAATGTGCTTCCTTCAAACCTCTTGGGTGAAAAACATCCCCTAACGTTCTTCCTAATCCTAACGTCCTCATCTTTAGCTTGTGTCCCTGGGATTTCAACACTTCCCAATCGTGAACAGTCTGCCTGGGGCCAATTTTGTCAACTTGCTTCATAACCTTGAATATATGAACAGAGAGACCTGGGGGTAAATGTGCACAAATCCTGCCATCTGGGAGACGCTACAGATGCATTCGCACCCGTACGACCAGATTTAGGAACAGCTTCTTTCCCAGGGCTGTCATCCTACTGAACTCCACAAATAAACCCTAAAGCCTGCACATCTGCCAATGCACTTTATTAGGGTTATGTTTATGTTAATGTATTACAAGCCAAATGTATGTTGAATGTTTAAATGTCTTAATCTAAATGTACACTCTCGGGAGCCGCAAGCCTACATTTCGTTGTACTGCAATTGTGCACTAACAATGACAATAAAAGTTGATTATGATTATTATTATGAGGTGTCAGGGCTGGTTGTGAAATCAGTTAAAAAAGCTCACGGGATCCTGGGTTTCATAAATAGAGGCATAGAGTACAAAAACAAGGAAATTATGATGAACCTTTATAAAACACTGGTTCAGCCTCAACTGGAGTATTGTGTCCAATTCTGGGCACCGCACTTTAGGAAGGATGTGAAGGCCTTAGGCGGGGTGCAGGAAAGATTTACGAGAATGATTCCAGTGAGGAGGGACTTCAGTTATGTGGATAGACTGGAGAAGCTGGGGTGGTTCTCCTTAGAGCAGAGAAGGTTGAGAAGAGATTTGATAGAGGTGTTCAAAATCATGAGGGGTCGAGACAGAGTAGACAGAGAGAAACTGTTCCCATTGGCGGAAGGGTCACGAACCAGAGGACACAGATTTAAGGTGATTGGCAAAAGAACTAAAGGCGACATGAGGAAAAAAAATTTTAAGCAGCGAGTGGTCAGGATCTGGAATGCACTGCCTGAGAGGGTGGTGGAGGCAGATTCAATCGTGGCTTTCAAAAGGGAATTGGATAAGTACCTGAAGGAAAAAAAATTGCAGGGCTACAGGGAAAGGGCGGGGGAGTGGGACGAGCTGAAGTGCTCTTGCAGAGAGCCGGCACAGGCTCGACGGGCCAAATGGCCTCCTTCTGTGCAGTAACCATTCTATGATTCTATGATCTGGGAAATATTATGAGGACAGAAAGCTAGTGAGAGTGGAGGTCATGGTCACAGCTACTGTACCTTTTGCACAATGGACTGGAGGTTGGCACCCACAACTAGCTTCATGGCGTCTATCTCCTTGTCCATATTAGGAGCCTGTTGAAAAAATTGAAATGATTTGAACATCAGAATTCACATCACATATTAATTTGGATACTTCAACAACAGGATGAGGATGAGATTCCACCGTTCTCATCGTACCGCGCAAATTCCCGCTCCCGCACGCCAGCCAGGCAGTGAATCCCGCCGGGTTCAGACCGGAGTCCAATCTTGCTTATGTTACAAGCTCTACGGGCCTCGGCATTGTGAGCTTCTCGCTCACCCAGCCTCCGCACGCACCAACCCCCGTCCCACCATAACATCGACCCCCCCCTGTGTTCCTTGGGAGGGAAAAGCAACTATGGTGGAACATGAGAACATAAGGAATAGGAGCAGGAGTCAGCCATTCGGCCCCTCGAGCCTGCTCCGCCATTCAATAAGATGGTGTGGAGATGCCGGAGTTGGACTGGGGTGGACAAATGTAAGAAGTCACACAACACCAGGTTATAGTCCAACAGCTTTATTTGAAATCACAAGCTTTCGGAGCGCTGCTCCTTCGTCAGGTGAAGTGGAGAAATGCATAAAGACACAGCTTATATAGTCAGAGATAAGTCTGACTATATAAGCTGTGTCTTTATGCATTTCTCCACTTCACCTGACGAAGGAGCAGCGCTCCGAAAGCTTGTGATTTCAAATAAAGCTGTTGGACTATAACCTGGTGTTGTGTGACTTCTTTCATTCAATAAGATCACTGCTGACCTTCTACCTCATCTCCACTTTCCCGCCCTATCCCGATCTCCCTCAAGTCCCTTGCTGTTGGGTGACGTGGCCCCATTGGGATAGTGGGGCCTTGAACCTTTGGATGCAGTGTCAACAATATTGATGAAACAGCTGGAGCCATACCTGACAACAGCCCCTGCTCACTCTCCGACAACTCCTCAATCCTTTGAAGATCCTTTGAAGAGTCAGAGGAATGCAGACACCTTCAGACTGAGCTACCTCACTGCAACTTTCTCTTGCCAATCTCAATGTTTCTGACCTGCACCTTCAGGAACAGATAATGGAGACCAGGGAGCAGATTTTCCTCTTCATTGTAGCTGGGGAACACTTCGGTATGCCTCAGTGTCGCTCCTGTACACATACAGTACACACAGCGGGTAAAAAGGACCGATTCACTCCCGTCTGGTACTGTATGGCCTGTGTGTGTCACAGTGTCAGCTCCTGTACACGTACAGTACACACAGCAGGTAAAAGGGATCGATTCACTCCTGTCTGGTACTGTACGGCCCGTGTGTGTCACAGTGTCAGCTCCTGTACATGTACAGCACACAGCAGGTAAAGGAACGGTTCACTCCCGTCTGGTACTGTACGGCCCGTGTGTGTCTCAGTGTCAGCTCCTGTACATGTACAGCACACAGCAGGTAAAAGGGAACGATTCACTCCCGTCTGGTACTGTACGGTCCGTGTGTGTCTCAGTGTCAGCTCCTGTACATGTACAGCACACAGCGGGTAAAAGGGAACGATTCACTCCCGTCTGGTACAGTACGGCCCGTGTGTGTCTCAGTGTCAGCTCCTGTACATGTACAGCACACAGCGGGTAAAAGGGAACGATTCACTCCCGTCTGGTACTGTACGGCCCGTGTGTGTCTCAGTGTCAGCTCCTGTACATGTACAGTACACAGCGGGTAAAAAGAGAACGATTCACTGGTGCCTGCCTCGTGGGTCTTAGTGTCAGTTATCTGCGAGCTATAAACCAGGTAACCTGTGCTCCTAACTTAGCAGAAAGACCAATGATGCAAAAACAGGTGAAAGTCTGGTAACGAGGGGAACAGGACTCTGGTTTGTCGTGTATATTATCCACATGTTAATCTCAGTTTGTACATAGGCTCTCAGGAATGGTACCCTCCCCTGGGAGCAGATTGTCTGTCGAGCTTCACCAGGCCCAGGGTAGTGTTATCTCAAGCACTTGACACGTCTGAGATGGGGGACTGAACAGAGCAGGACTCAGACCTGTACCCATCCTGCAACACGGCAGTGAGCACCAGCTCCAGAACTTTACACACTCCAGAGCAAATTTTAATCATTGCCAAATGGTAGGAAACCATCACAGCAACTTGACTGCCCCAACAGTAAGAACGTTATCAAACAAAATTTGATACCGAGCCGCATAAAGGAAAATTAGGGCAGATGAAGGAGGCAGGTTTTAAGGAGCATCTTAAAGGAGGAGAGAGAGGCGGAGAGGTTTAGGGAGGGAATTCCAGAGCTCGGGGCCCAGGCAGCTGAAGGCATGGCCACCAATGGTGGAGCGATTAAAATCGGGGATGCTCAAGAGTCCAGAATTGGAGGAGCGCAGAGATCGCAGAGGGTTGTAGGGCTGGAGGAGGTTACACAGATAGGGACCAGTGGCGGGTAGATTCTGTACCGTGCTAAAGTTGGCAACAAGGCCAAGATCATTCACGAGGCTCTGGCTATTGGCACATTGTGAACCACACTTATTGAGAGTGCTGCTGATGTCTTGTCGGATGACGGTCAGGTTCTGCTCGAGGACCTCCTGTTGATGTAGCAGCCTTGCCGCTGTCGAGTTTACGAGCAACAGTCTATCATTCATCTCGTTGATATCTGTAAATAAAAACAATTGCAATGTGAAGGGGAGAAAGAATCAGTCAGAACCCTAAACAAACCCCCAAATTTCAAACCACTCCCTCCCTACAAGAAGAACATTTTCCTCCCAGTTTTCATTCCCTTCTCAAAGTGTTTCTGTTACATAGAATTACACAGAATTTACAGCACAGAAACAGGCCATTCGGCCCAACTGGTCCGTGCCGGTGTTTATGCTCCACACGAGCCTCCTCCCACCCCTCTTCATCTCACCCCATCAACATATCCCTCTATTCCTTTCTCCCTCATGTGTTTATCTAGCCTCCCCTTAAATGCATCTATACTATTCGCCTCAACCACTCCCTCTGAAAAGAAAAAAAGACAGATTTGCATTTCTATAGCGCCTTTTACGACCACCAGACGTCCCAAAGCGCTTCGCAGCCAATGAAGTACTTTTTGAAGTGTAGTCACTGTTGTAATGTAGGAAATGCGGCAGCCAATTTGCGCACAGCAAGCTCCCACAGACAGCAATGTGATAATGACCAGATCATCTGTTTTTTTGTGATGTTGATTGAGGGATAAATATTTTGCCAGGAACACTGAGGGAGAACTCCCCTACTCTTCTTCGAAATAGTGCCATGGGATCTTTCACATCCATCTGAGAGAGCAGACGGGGCCTCGGTTTAACATCTCATCCGAACGGTAACACCTCTGACAGTGCAGCACTCCCTCAGCACTGCACTGAGCGTGTCAGCCTGGATTTTTGTGCTCAAGTCCCTGGAGTGGGGACCATGAACCCACAACCTTCTGACTCGGAGGCGAGAGAGAGAAAGAGCGAGAGAGACGACTGCCCACTGGGCCATGACTGACACACGGTAGCGAGCTACATTCTAACCGCTCTCTGAGTGAAGAACTCTCTCATGTTGTGCCAGGAACTGACCCACGGGTGTTGGCAGCTCTCTGGTTACGCCGATACGTGGCTATTCGTCATGTGGATGGGAGGGCAGTGCAGTCGGCAGCCTTTTGTACCGTGGAGGCCATTGAAGTCAACACAGATCCTGGCCTCATCCAGTGTTCACACACTTTCCACTAGAGGTCACTGGAGAGCAATTGGCAGCACGAGCCCTTGCAATGTTTTCCTCTCCTAGCTCAGAGATGCTGAATCTCTGTCTAATATCAAAGGCTTCAACAAGGGCAATACGCTGAGCCTGGGGCCATCCTGGTATGGAACGCTCCATGCTACACACCACGTGGTGCCTTCACCCACCTACTAAAACACACCAGTTAAATGTAGACTAAAGCTCCCTCTACACTGTCCCATCAAACACTCCCAGGGCAGGTACAGCACGGGTTAGATACAGAGTAAAGGTCCCTGTACACTGTCCCCATCAAACACTCCCAGGGCAGGTACAGCACGGGTTAGATACAGAGTAAAGCTCCCTCTACACTGTCCCATCAAACACTCCCAGGGCAGGTACAGCACAGGTTAGATACAGAGTAAAGCTCCCTCTACACTGTCCCATCAAACACTCCCAGGGCAGGTACAGCACGGGTTAGATACAGAGTAAAGCTCCCTCTACACTGTCCCATCAAACACTCCCAGGGCAGGTACAGCACGGGTTAGATACAGAGTAAAGCTCCCTCTACACTGACCCATCAAACACTCCCAGAGCAGGTACAGCATGGGTTAGATACAGAGTAAAGCTCCCTCTACACTGACCCATCAAACACTCCCAGGGCAGGTACAGCACGGGTTAGATACAGAGTAAAGCTCCCTCTACACTGTCCCATCAAACACTCCCAGGGCAGGTACAGCACAGGTTAGATACAGAGTAAAGCTCCCTCTACACTGTCCCATCAAACACTCCCAGGGCAGGTACAGCACGGGTTAGATACAGAGTAAAGCTCCCTCTACACTGTCCCATCAAACATTCCCAGGGCAGGTACAGCACGGGTTAGATACAGAGTAAAGCTCCCTCTACACTGTCCCATCAAACACTCCCGGGGCAGGTACAGCACGGGTTAGATACAGAGTAAAGCTCCCTCTACACTGTCCCATCAAACACTCCCAGGGCAAGTACAGCACGGGTTAGATACAGAGTAAAGTTCCCTCTACACTGTCCCATCAAACACTCCCAGGGCAGGTACAGAACGGGTTAAATACAGAGTAAAGTGTCAGGCAATGTAATATCTGCCCTGTTCTTGTCTTGACGTTTGTGGTCATTACCTTGTGCCAGCTGAGATACTGACTCCAGTGCTGGGTACGTTGTTTCACCCAATTTCTCCCGGACTGTTTCACCAAGAGTTGAACCAATATCTGAAAATCATAACAATAATTTATAATTATGATAACCAGCTTGTCCAGCCAGAGGCCATGGGATGCAACCTGCTATGACATTGATCCCATCACCACTGTGAGGTACTTCACGAGGACTGATGTTAGCATGCTAATGGGGGAGCGAGGAATACACACAAATAACCGTGGGAAATTTTGAAAAGTCAATGTCACGCTATGTTTCACCCATATAACAAGCTTGGAAATCTGCTCCCAGCCTTTTCCAATCCCACTATTGAGATGGATGCGGGACATTCACTGCTGGGATATCACCGATTCACTCTGATAAGGTTTCTGGCTGCCAGTGCAACTCCCAACAGTTATTCCATCCCGTGTCCCTTTCCTCTTCCCCATTAGAATCCCACTCCAACCAATCACCATTAAACAGCCAAAGGAAGAGTGTGTTAAAAAACAGAATCTTCTCACAGTTCGGGTTAATATCAGACCGCAGTCCAAGAAATCTGTTTCATTTCCTCTGAAATGCCTGGTGTCCTCCTTTTCTCTCAGCTATGTGCTGGTTGCCCATCACCCCCTACATTGGCTCCTGCTCCAGCAATGCCTCGATTTTAAAATTCTCACACTTGTGTTCAAATCCCTCCATGGCCTCGCCCCTCCCTATCCCTGTAACCTGCTCCAGCTCTATAACGCTCCGCGATCTCTGCGCTCCTCCGATTCCGGCCTCTTGCGCATCCCCGATTTTCATCGTCCCACCATTGGCGGCCATGCCTTCAGCTGCCTGGGCTCTGAGCTCTGGAATTCCCTCCCTAAACCTCTCCGCCTCTCTCTCCTTTAAGACGCTCCTTAAAACCGACCTCTTTCACCGAGTGTTTGGTCACCTGTCCTAATATCTCCTTATGTGGCTCGGTGTCAAATTTTGTCTGCTAATCGCTTCTGTGAAGTGCCACTAACACCGACCCCTGGGGAACACCACTGCACTCTTTCCTCCAGTCTGAAAAACAACCGTTCACCACTACTCTCTGCTTTCTGTCCCTTAGCCAATGTTGTATCCATGCTGCCACTGTCCTTTTAATCTTGAATTTTGCTAACAAAATTGGTGATCAGGGACAACTCCTGTAGTCAAAGCTACGACTCCAGTAAGGCTTCTGCAGACAGAGGAGGAGAACAGTTCTAATGAGGTCTCTGGCACTACAAGAAGTGTAATAGAACAGGTGTGACGTGACTATGCAGTGTGTCAACTTTTAATCATTGACAGCACTGGGCTATAAAGTGTCTCCTCCTTTCTCTGTCTGCTGGCTGCCTGGTGCCTCGTCCTCTCCTTCCTCTGCAGCCTCTCCTCATGCTAGATCCAATTATTAAATATATTCAAGAAAGAGTTGGATATATTTCTTAAGGCTAAAGGGATCAAGGGATATGGGGAGAAGGCAGGGACCGGGTACTGAATTTCGATGATCAGCCATGATCTCATTGAATGGCGGAGCAGGCTCGAGGGGCCGAATGGTCTACTCCTGCTCCTATCTTCTATGTTTCTATAATCCCTTGGATTTTCACCATCCCGTCTTCATCACCATCCCCTTCAGCCTCTAGCAGCAGCTAGCCTTTCCTCAACACAGTATTGTGCACTCCACCCGTGTGATGCTTTGCACCCGAGCACGGAAGAGGAAAATCTGCCCCAACATGTCTTTCTTTCCCCTCCAGAGAATCCTACGTTGTAACTTACTAATACCATAGTTACCAGTCAGGTTCGTAGTTTCGGGCTGGACAGGGACCTCGACGGGTAATGAAGGTTCTTGCGGACAAATACAAGCCACGTCCCACCTTGTTGAATCATGCCCGGTAACTAGGCTCTCTGGTGACCGACAGGCTTTGGGTTCTGGTGATGACAACGCTCTAAAGGGGCTGGAATTATACGCCGAGCCTGTGCACGCTGAATCAATCAATCAGTAATAAATCGTTACTTACTGTCCAGGTTCGCTGTGACACTGTTTATCGGGACTGAGCTGGCATCAGTGATGGCTGTGATTTGCTGAAAAAAATTAGTTTAAAGAAAAATTAGAATTTTAACACACACACAGCTCCTGGATAAATAATTGAAAAGGAAAATTTGCAGGGCTGTGGGGAAAGAGTAGGGGAGAGTGGGACTAATTGGAGAGCTCTTTCAAAGAGCCGGCACAGGCACGATGGGCCGAATGGCCTCTTTCTGTGCTGTGTGATTCTATGGTCGTTGGTAATACGTGAGGAAAAGAGATAGTGAAGTAAAGAAACACCTTTGTATCAAGATGGTGTGTCTTTAGGAAGGAACTGTAGATGAAGTGGAGCATCTCGCTGGACGAGGCTGCCACGGTTAATTAATTCAAAATTAAATCTTAACTCGTTATGAAGCATCGCAACAGAATAAAAACTTACTTTTGGGATGGCATTAACGTAGGCCTTGAGGTTTCCTAGGGTGTTGCTCAGTAACATGTCACTGTCCTGTATGATATCTGTCACCTTCTCGTTGCTGATAAACATGCAGATACTTCCCGCTCTGTTTGTGCAGTGTTGGAGGAGCAAAAACAGGGGTCATTGTTTCTTCGTTTTAAAAAGAGATAGAAAGACCTTGCCTTTATATAAGCGCCTTTCACAATCACAGGACATCCAAAAGTGCTCAATTTGTTTTATTAATAACATTTTAATTGGCCCAGATTTTGCTGTCAAAATAACAGTGAGGTGAATGGCGTTATTGGCGCGCACACGGTACAGCAACTTCAGGCGAGGGGCAGGTGCGTGATTAAACTCAAGTATCTGAAAGTTGCTGTCCGTGTTGTGCCGCGGCGCCGTTAGCTTTGCGTAAACGGCATCTCGCTGTCTGCCTCACCATTGAAATACATTGAATGGCGTGAAGTTGCTGTATTTGCGCGACAGATACGAACTAAACTCGCCCGATACGAGACTCCCAAAACAAGCGCTCTACTCGGAACTCCGGCACGGCAAGAGAGCCCCAGGTGGGCAGAGGAAACGCTTCAAGGCACCCTCAAAACCTCCTTGAAAAAGTGTAACATCCCCACCGACACCTGGGAACCCCTGGCCCAAGACCGCACAAAGTGGAGGAGAAGCATCCGGGAAGGCGCCGAACACCTCGAGTCTCTTCGCCGGGAGCAAGCGGAAGCCAAGCGCAGGCAGCACAAGGAGTGCACGTCAACCCAAGCACCCCACCCACCCGCCCCTTCAACCACCGTCTGCCCCACCTGTGACAGAGACTGTAGGTCCCGCATTGGACTCATCAGTCACCTGAGAACTCATTTTTAATGTGAAAGCAAGTCATCCTCGGTTCCGAGGGACTGCCTAAGAAGAAGCTTTGCAAAAACGGCATCTCGCTGTCTGCCTCACCATTGAAATACACTGAATGGCGTGAAGTTGCTGTATTTGCGCGACAGATACGAACTAAACTCGTCACAGGGCGTTAAGTCTTGTCCATTTCATTCTAATTCCCCTTTTAACATTGTGCTAGGTGTTAATTACTGCCAGTCAACCTCTCTGGCACTGAAAATTAACCATTACAAGCGTGGAGTCTCATTCCTTTGGGTTTTAATTGTTGTTGGAGATTTTAAAAACGTAAAATTTTACATTACTTTTTTTATTACTTTTCCTTTCAGTCTCTTTCTTTCTCTCTTAAGCGAATCTTTCTTTCCCTCTCTTTATCTCTCTTTCTGTGCCTGATTTACCTCTCTAATTTACACTTCCTTCTCAGTCCTTGCGTTGTTCATTTCTCGAGCCTTCAATCTGATGGGTTGAGGAGATACACAGTTGTTGGCCCTGGTCACTCAGGTCCCAGATGCCTGGTTTCCCTTGCTGCGCCGTTATCAGCTCGCACTTTCAGCAACTTGCCCCGCAAAAAATTTAAAACCTAATCGTGCAAGGATGGGTCTAACTAACGGCAGATGTCCCGCTGCAGCAGAATTATGGCCCATCAAAGTGGCTCACAACATTCTATTTCAAAATACATTGAAACTTCCTAATCGGGCTCTGCCTCGGGCAAAATCCATTGTAAAAGTGTCAACATCTCCCTACGTTACCTCAGACACCTGTAGGTCGCACTGTGATCGGGCTTTCCAATGTTTTGAGTTTGAGCTGAAGTTAGGTGACAGACTAACTCTTTATATTTAATAGGATAGCAAAATACTGCGGATGCTGGAAATCTGATATAACAACAGAAAATGCTGGAAAAACTCAGCAGGCCAGGCAACATCCGTGGAGAGAGAAACAGAGTTAACGTTTCGGGTCGAAACCCTTCGTCAGGACTGAGAAAAAAGGCAGGAAATGAAAAGATTAAAAGACAGTTTGGGGGCTGGGAAATGGGGGAGGGGATGAAAGAAGAGACATTAAGAGATAGTCAAGGTGAGACGAGATGGTAATAGGACAGGTAAAGAAACAAACAACGGCTCTAGATGAGGTGTGAAATGCGCTGGCAGAGTGAGAGACAGCTGCCGTGTGGGAGAGAGAAAAAAAAGGGGAAGGGCACAAACCAAAAGTGTGGATAAAAAATATAAAGCATTTCCCACTTCATCCAGAGCCATTGTTTGTCTCTTTACCTGTCCTATTACCATCTCGTCTCACCTTGAATATCTCTTAATGTCTCTTCTTTCATCCCCTCCCCCATTTCCCAGCCCCCAAACTGCCTTTTAATCTTTTCAATTCCTGCCTTTTTTTCTCAGTCCTGACGAAGGGTTTCGACCTGAAACGTTAACTCTTGTTTCTCTCTCCACGGATGTCGCCTGGCCTGCTGAGTTTTTCCAGCGTTTTCTGTTGTTATTTCTTTATATTTAATAGTCAGAGTATCTCTGGTGAAAAGGAGTGCCTTCAATGTGCAGGTAGCTGCAGAGTCTGGCCATTGGGTGTCGGAGTGGAGCAAACTCTGATCTCCTGCTTTCTGCTGTGTTGACATGTCATTGTTCCGGTCTGAGGTAAGTCATTCTCGAATCATTGACCAAAATTTTTACTTTAAAAAAAAGCATCCATTTTAAGTACATTTTGTGGTTTATCTCCCAGGGCCGCTCGCCCCACTTCGCTCTTTTAAACGGGCAGCGTAAACTCCCGGTCAGAACCTCGCTCTGTCTGTCAGCGCTCCACCTCTCGCTGCGAATGGCCCTCCGATTCCCGAAAAATACCATGGGATTAATATGCTCGATTGCCAAGCCACTCTATTCCCTCCCTCCATTGATCTCTCACTGGCTGCCTGCCTCTGATGCCCCGTGGACTACTCGCGTGCTGTACCTGCCCTGGGAGTGTTTGATGGGAGAGTGTAGAGGGAGCTTTACTCTGCATCTAACCCGTGCTGTACCTGCCCTGGGAGTGTTTGATGGGACAGTGTAGAGGGAGCTTTACTCTGTATCTAACCCGTGTTGTACCTGCCCTGGGAGTGTTTGATGGGACAGTGTAGAGGGAGCTTTACTCTGTATCTAACCCGTGCTGTACCTGCCCTGGGAGTGTTTGATGGGACAGTGTAGAGGGAGCTTTACTCTGTATCTAACCCGTGCTGTACCTGCCCTGGGAGTGTTTGATGGGACAGTGTAGAGGGAGCTTTACTCTGTATCTAACCCGTGCTGTACCTGCCCTGGGAGTGTTTGATGGGACAGTGTAGAGGGATCTTTACTCTGTATCTAACCCGTGCTGTACCTGCCCTGGGAGTGTTTGATGGGACAGTGTAGAGGGATCTTTACTCTGTATCTAACGCGTGCTGTACCTGCCCTGGGAGTGTTTGATGGGACAGTGTAGAGGGAGCTTTACTCTGTATCTAACCCGTGCTGTACCTGCCCTGGGAGTGTTTGATGGGACAGTGTAGAGGGAGCTTTACTCTGTATCTAACCCGTGCTGTACCTGCCCTGGGAGTGTTTGATGGGACAGTGTAGAGGGAGCTTTACTCTGTATCTAACCCGTGCTGTACCTGCCCTGGGAGTGTTTGATGGGACAGTGTAGAGGGAGCTTTACTCTGTATCTAACCCGTGCTGTACCTGCCCTGGGAGTGTTTGATGGGACAGTGTAGAGGGAGCTTTACTCTGTATCTAACCCGTGTTGTACCTGCCCTGGGAGTGTTTGATGGGACAGTGTAGAGGGATCTTTACTCTGTATCTAACCCGTGCTGTACCTGCCCTGGGAGTGTTTGATGGGACAGTGTAGAGGGAGCTTTACTCTGTATCTAACCCGTGCTGTACCTGCCCTGGGAGTGTTTGATGGGACAGTGTAGAGGGAGCTTTACTCTGTATCTAACCCGTGCTGTACCTGCCCTGGGAGTGTTTGATGGGACAGTGTAGAGGGAGCTTTACTCTGTATCTAACCCGTGCTGTACCTGCCCTGGGAGTGTTTGATGGGACAGTGTAGAGGGAGCTTTACTCTGTATCTAACCCGTGCTGTACCTGCCCTGGGAGTGTTTGATGGGACAGTGTAGAGGGAGCTTTACTCTGTATCTAACCCGTGTTGTACCTGCCCTGGGAGTGTTTGATGGGACAGTGTAGAGGGATCTTTACTCTGTATCTAACCCGTGCTGTACCTGCCCTGGGAGTGTTTGATGGGACAGTGTAGAGGGAGCTTTACTCTGTATCTAACCCGTGCTGTACCTGCCCTGGGAGTGTTTGATGGGACAGTGTAGAGGGATCTTTACTCTGTATCTAACGCGTGCTGTACCTGCCCTGGGAGTGTTTGATGGGACAGTGTAGAGGGAGCTTTACTCTGTATCTAACCCGTGCTGTACCTGCCCTGGGAGTGTTTGATGGGACAGTGTAGAGGGAGCTTTACTCTGTATCTAACCCGTGCTGTACCTGCCCTGGGAGTGTTTGATGGGACAGTGTAGAGGGATCTTTACTCTGTATCTAACCCGTGCTGTACCTGCCCTGGGAGTGTTTGATGGGACAGTGTGGAGGGAGCTTTACTCTGTATCTAACCCGTGCTGTACCTGCCCTGGGAGTGTTTGATGGGACAGTGTAGAGGGAGCTTTACTCTGTATCTAACCCGTGCTGTACCTGCCCTGGGAGTGTTTGATGGGACAGTGTAGGGGGAGCTTTACTCTGTATCTAGCCCGTGCTGTACCTGCCCTGGGAGTTTTTGATGGGACAGTGTAGAGGAAGCTTTACTCTGTATCTAACCCCTGCTGTACCTGCCCTGGGAGTGTTTGATGGGACAGTGTAGAGGGAGCTTTACTCTGTATCTAACCCGTGCTGTACCTGCCCTGGGAGTGTTTGATGGGACAGTGTAGAGGGAGCTTTACTCTGTATCTAACCCGTGCTGTACCTGCCCTGGGAGTGTTTGATGGGACAGTGTAGAGGGAGCTTTACTCTGTATCTAACCCGTGCTGTACCTGCCCTGGGAGTGTTTGGCTGGACACTAGTCGCCTAAAATGAAAATCTGTTCTGTTCCCAGTGTTAACGTTCCATGCCCTTATGAGCGCAAAAATCAACCCAAAACAGTTGGAAAATGTCCATGCTTCTGATGAAACCTTTGGTAACCTGAGAGAAAGCTGAACGCGCACTCACAAAGTCACCGTTGTAACCAGGAACAGGATGGTCGCCAGGGTCCTCCTCCTGCAGGTCATCGACTCGGTCTGCTCCTGGTACATCTTTCCTCCGCACTTCCCACAACACCGGCAGCAGCAGAAGAACACGCCAATCAGGGGCATGAGGAGGAAGAAGAGAATTCCGATGACAGCACACACGATGAAGCCAACCTCATACTGCACCACCTGGATGGGACAAGGATAGAACCTGGATTATTAGTTAGCTCTAGGGAGGAAAGCAGAGGACTCAATGGTGATCTAATCAGTCTTGGGCGGTAGCACAAACCAGGCGACCACAAATGGGCAGTTTTACATTCCGAACAATTTACTTTTCAATTGACTTCAATGCTAACGAATATTGGGCACGGTGTTAAACAGGCTGTCAAATTGAGCTACCGCCCAAGACTGATTTCACACCCCATTGTACCTTCTCCGACTCGATCTCATTCTTTCCCAGGACCACCAAGCTGCGGAACTCCTCAACTCCCTTACTTCCTCCCACAGTTGACAGGTTTCTAAATGTGGTGTCTCCTCTGCATTATTCTCATTACTAACAATAAGACTTGCCTTTATATAACACGTGATTACACCTCTCAGAAGTGTATATTTCAGTTGCATTGAAGTGCAGCAACCTTTATGCAGATAAATGTCGCGGCCATTTGACACACAGCATGGTCCCTCGGATAGAGTCGGACGATAGGCCTGAGAACCTGGTTTTGATGGTGTTGGTTGAGGGGAAAAATGTTGAGCTGCTTGTACATCTTCAAATAGTGCCAGGTGTTCTCTCACCTCCAACTAAACTTGTAGAGCAGGCAGAATGAAACTCAGTTTTATGTCTTATCTGAAGTATGACACATGGAACAACACAGCACTCCCTCAGTGCTAGGTCTGGAGAGCCAGCCTGGATTATGTGCTCAAGTCCTGGTGTGTGGCTTGAACCCACGACCTTCTGACTCAGAGGTGTGAGAGTGCTACCAATTGAGCCAAGCTTACTAAAGGTGACCTGCTCTACGAGCCTTGACCATTCACCTGGATTTCTCCATCTAAAAAAGAGGCCAATCATAATGGGGCTGCTCTGAGCAATTGATGCCCAAATCCATTGGGCATTGATCAATTCTGAGGCCCATAATTCCTAATATTTATTAAAGTGATGGCTCAGATGGAAAAATGCACTATTCATCATGGAAGGAGGAGGGAGCCTTTGTATCAGGGGCCTCGTCTTTGAGTCAGGAGGTACAGGGTTTGAACCCCACGCCAGACAGTCCCAGCAATTGGAGACCGGAGCTCCTGTTCGAACTTCTGGGTTGACATCCAGTGGGATACTCGCATCTGGTAGGTGTGGGTGACCCCCCGTCCCACCACCTCCCACCCCCCACCACACCCCCATCGTATGAGTTTTGGGAGCCCAGAAAATACTCCCCTCGTATGGGACTAACTCCCCTATCGGCTGGGATAAAGATGGTCACGGCCTTGGAAGGGGCGTTCACGTCGCGGCCTGTCAGACTGTTAATCAGCCCACAAATCCTTCCACTGTTCTCCAAGGGAAGGGCGTGAAGATACTAAAACAAGAAAATCCCTGGGACTGAGCTATAGAGACTCGCAAATCCCAATGTTTGGACCAGGTCTTTACTGAGTGAGCTGGCAGGGTGGCCACAATTGGCCTCACCAACCCTGTCCTAGAGAAGAGGAAAACAAAATACAGCTTGGGCCTTGCCTCCTGGAAAGTGGAGGTTGGGTAGGATCGGTATGGGCTCACCTGTGACGTTCTCCGTGGTCGAATAGCCTTCTGGCTCACAAGTGAAGCGCGGCCACTTAGACCGCAGAGCTTCTGCTGCCTGTGATATGGTAGCTGAATTTCCCACACTCCGGCGGGGGAACCAGCACAGCCCCCGGTGAAAGGGACACAACGGTTAGGAACTCCCGTTTGTGCTGTTTCCCCAGGGGTTGCACCTGTCTCACATTGGGGAATCCCCCGGAGTAATTCCAGGTAAGCATCTTCAGAGGAGGAGGTGAGGAAAAGAGGACATTGTGCGGGGTGGGGGGGGGGGGAGATAGGAAGCAGTTCAGTCGAATCCACTTCCCTCTACAGAGATGTCGGCAGCAGGAAGATCACATTTGTTTCCGAATGGATTCAATGTGGTGCAACAGAAGATGGTCATAATCCATCTATTATTAAAAATATTGGGTATGCAAACAGTTCTCGTGCACAAACCTGTTGTTCTGATTTTTGACGATTTTATGTCAACATTTAGCACTGAAACTGTCTATGAAGATAATGATATTGAAAAGTAGGGAAGTTATGCTAAACCTGTATCGAACCTTGGTTAGACCACACTTGGAGTACTGCGTACAGTTGTGCTCGCCATGTTATAAAAAGGATATAGAGGCACTGGAGAGGGTGCAGAGAAGATTTACAAGGATGATACCAGAAATGCGAGGGTATACATATCAGGGAAGGATGAACAGGCTGGGTCTCTTTTCTCTTGAAAAAAGAAGGCTGAGGGGTGACCTAATAGAGGTCTTTAAAATTATGAAAGGTTTTGATAGAGTGGATACAGAGAGAATGTTTCCACTTGTGGGGAAGAGCAAAACTAGAGGCCATCAATATAAGATAGTCACCAAGAAATCCAATAGGGAATTCAGAAGAAACTTCTTTACCCAGAGAGTGGTGAGAATGTGGAACTCGCTCCCACAGGGAGTGGTTGAGGCGAATGGTATAGATGGATTTAAAGGGGAGGCTGGACAAACATATGAGGGAGAAGGGAATAGAGGGTTATGCTGATAGATTTAGATGAGGAAAGACGGGAGGAGGCTCGAGTGGAGCATAAACACCGGCATGGACTGGTTGGGCCGAATGGCCTGTTTCTGTGCCGTGTATCCGATGTAATCCTGTGTAATATTTCTCTATGTAAACAGTTGCCGACAACAGTGTTTCTGATGAACCAACCAAATTATTCAAAAGGCTTTTGTCCTTTTGGCTTCTGGTTTTAAACAACATTTAAAAAAAATTAAATTGTGGCAGAACTACTGAATGACTCTGGCTAACTGTATATAATTCTCTTTAACGATGTTCTAACACCAGCCTAAACCTGAACCATTGTGTTAGGCATTACTGTGTTTTGTATATAGAGTTTGCATGCACGGGGAGTGGCCCCTTTAAGAGCGCGGGAAAACTCGGGCAAACGCGATGACGTCACGTCGTAAACCACGGGGCTGCCCAGGGCAGTCCTCGTGGCAGCTCCGTTGAGTAAAGACCTGTTTAATTGTTCTCTTGTGTCGATCTCCGTTATTCGTTGGAATTCGTTAATTCCAACATTGGTGACCCCGTTTTTGTGAACGTTTTCACAAAAGAGCACAGCATGGAAGCAAACGCCGTTTCGCTGAAGCTACCGCAGTTCTGGGAGCAGCAAGCGCCCTCGTGGTTTATTCAGGTCGAGGCCCAGTTCGCCCTGAGGAACATCGATGCGGTTCAGACCAAGTATCTTTACGTGGTCTCCGCACTCGACAGCTCTACCGCCTCTCGGATCGTCAGCCTCCTCAAAAACCCCCCAACGGAGTGCAAGTATGAAACCCTCAAAGTGCGGTTACTGCAGGTTTTCGGGCTCACAAAATCAGAGCGCGCCCGCCAATTACTCGCTAGGCCTGGGCTCGGGGACTCCAAGCCTTCAGAGTTGATGAGCCAAATGCTCACACTCCTGGGCTCAGAACGGGAATGTTTCCTATTCTGCGAGATTTTCCTCAGCCAACTGCCTGAACAGGTACAGACTGCCCTGGCCAGATCTGAAACTGAAGACTGCGCAATACTCGCTGCGGAGGCTGACAAAATTTTCGCTGTAACTCGGCAGTACTGCGACGCCACGAGGCACCCATCCCCCGCAGACGCCGCCCCAGCTCGTCAGCCTGCTGGGCTGTGTTTCTACCACGTGCAGTTCGGCGCGAAGGCAAAGCATTGCCGCCCTCCCTGCAGTTTTCCCCCCAAAAAACAAACAACAACTGACACTGCAACCACCGAGGAACGGGCCTAATGGGCACCCCGCGGCCGCGATGGCGATGGGCAACGCGGGAAAATTGCTGTTCATCACTGATACTCTCTCCGGTCGTCGTTTTCTGTGCGACACCGGAGCGCAGTGCAGCATTTTACCCACGTCCACCCTCGATGTGCAGACGGGGAATCACGGCCCCACCCTTGAAGCGGCCAATGGCGGAACAATTCGGACCTTCGGCAGACGGCGAGTGGAGGTGTGCCTCGGGGGGCAACGTTTTCACTGGGAGTTTGTTACGGCCAGAGTTTCCCAGCCCCTCCTCGGCGCGGATTTCCTGTGCGCCAACGGCCTCCTGGTTGACGTTAGGAACCGGCGGCTGATCAACGCAGCAACTTTTAATTCTCTTCCGTGTTACCGCAGTAACACTACGTCGCGCACCGTCTCCTGTGCGTTCCCGACTCCTGATGAGTTCGCTCGCCTGCTCGGCGAATTCCCCGACCTGACAAGACCCACGTTCTCCTCCACAGCCACGAAACATGGTGTGGAACACCACATCACCACCAACGGCCCCCCAGTCTACGCGCGGGCCCGGTGCCTGGAACCTGGCAAGCTGGCGGTCGCAAAGGTGGAGTTCGCAACCATGGAACGGTTAGGGATTATTCGCTGGTCGAATAGTCCCTGGTCTTCACCCCTCCATATCGTCCCGAAGCCTGGCGGCGGATGGCGGCCATGCGACGACTATCGACGCCTCAACGACGCCACCACTCCTGATCGGTACCCGATCCCCCACATCCAGGATTTCTCTGCCCATTTGGCAGGGAACACCGTGTTCTCAAAAGTCGACCTCGTCCGGGGCTACCACCAGGTCCCAGTTCATCCACAAGACGTCCAGAAGACCGCAGTCATCACCCCATTCGGCCTCTTCGAGTTTTTACGAATGCCGTTTGGGTTAAAGAACGCCGCCCAGGCTTTCCAACGCCTGATGGACTCCGTGCTGCAGGACCTCAAGTTCCTCTTCGTCTACCTGGATGATATTCTAATTGCCAGTCCTACTAAGGAAGAGCATACGTGTCACCTACGTACCCTTTTTCGACACCTCAGCCAACACGGCCTGATTATCAACCCGGCCAAGTGTCAGTTTGGCCTGCACCAAATTGACTTCCTGGGGCATCGCATCACCTCAGAGGGAGCGGTTCCTGAACCTTCGAAAGTAGAGGCGGTGACATCCTTTCCACGCCCACAGAACGTAAAGGCCCTGCAGGAATTCCTAGGCATGATAAACTTTTACCACCGTTTCGTGCCTAAGGCGGCACTACTCATGCAGCCCCTGTACGAGGCCCTCAAGGGCAAGACTGGCAAGAGCCCGGTAGACTGGACAGATGACATGGCCTGGGCGTTCGCCGACACCAAAAGCGCCTTAGCCAACGCGACTATGCTGGCGCACCCGCTGCCAGGAGCCACCATCGCCCTCACTACCGACGCGTCAGACTATGCAGTCGGTACCGTGCAACAGCAGTGGGTGAACGGGACGTGGCAGCCATTGGCATTCTTCAGCCGTCAACTACGGCAGAACGAGAGAGCATATAGCACGTTCGACCGGGAGTTGCTCGCCCTTTTTCTGGCCATCCGCCATTTTCAGTTCCTACTGGAAGGACGTCCTTTCACCGCCTTTGTGGACCATAAGCCGCTAACCTTTGCAATGGCCAAGACCGCTGAACCGTGGTCAGCCCGACAGCAGCGTCAACTGACCTACATATCCGAATTCACCACGGATATACAGCACGTGGCCGGTAAGGACAACCTGGCGGCAGACTGCCTCTCCCGCGCGATCGTCAATACGGTTCATTTGGGCATCGACTACGCCCTCATGGCAGCGGACCAAGCCTCAGACCCGGAAGTCCAAGCTTACCGAACGGCCATCACTGGCCTCCAGTTGGCCGACATCAAGTTCCATTCGGCAGGTACCACGCTGTTGTGTGACGTCTCCGTACAGGATCCTCGCCCTGTCGTGCCGGTCGTCTGGCGCCGCAAAGTGTTCGACGCCATACATGGGTTGTCACACCCAGGAATGAAGGCCTCTCAGAAACTGATGTCAGCGAAATTTGTATGACATGGCATGCATAACGATGTCTGTGACTGGGCCAACACCTGCGTGGTCTGCCAAAAGGCCAAGGTACAGCGCCACATCAAAGCTCCGTTGGCCACCTTCACAGTTCCGGAGCGACGTTTTGACCATGTCAACATGGACCTGGTAGGACCACTCCCACCCTCCCATGGTTTTTCACACATCCTGACCATGGTTGACCGCACCACTAGATGGCCGGAGGTGGTCCCCCTGTCATCCACTACTTCGGCGGACGTGGCCAGGGCATTCATTTCCTCCTGGATCACCAGTTTCGGAGTGCCCGCAGATATTTCGTCAGACAGGGGACCGCAGTTTTCCTCCGAACTCTGGAATGCAGTGGCCCAAGGACTCGGTGTCAAATTACACCACACCACAGCCTACCACCCACAGGCGAATGGCCTCTGCGAACGCTTCCACTGGTCAATGAAAGCCGCCCTGAGGGCCAGCCTCCAGGACGCTGGATGGGCAGACAAGCTACCGTGGGTCCTGTTGGGCCTTCGCACGGCCCCCAAAGAAGACTTTCACTCTTCATCAGTGGAGCTTGTGTATGGTTAGCCGCTGCGACTCCCAGGGGACTTTCTACCAACATCGACGGAGCCCTGGTCCACGTCTGCCCAGCTTGCTAGTTACCAAGAGGCGGCCAGATGTTTCGCACCGGTGCCCACTTCGCACCACGGGCTGCAGAGGCCACACGTTCCCACGAAGCTTCACAAGGCTGAATACATTTTTATTCGCCATGACGCACATAGGGATCTGCTCAAGGCCCCATATACCGGTCCCTTCCGCGTGTTGGAAGCAGGGGACAAAACCTTCACGGTAGATGTCGGTGGTAAACCGGACCACATTTCGGTCGACCGCTTAAAGCCAGCACATTTGGACCTCGACCGCCCCATCGAGACAGCACAACCGCCGAGACGGGGTCGGCCACCCATCGTTGTTACGGCAGACCAAGTGCGACCGCCCGCCAGACTGCCAGCCGCCCAGCAGCCTCCGCCTCGAGAGTACAGGAGTCATTCTGACAGGCTCGTCAGACCCCCTCACCGTTTGACTTTGTCTGTTAAAGCGAATTCTGTGGGGGGGCGCATGTGGCAGAACCGCTGAATGACTCTGGCTAACTGTTTATAATTCTCTTTAACGATATTCTAACACCAGCCTAAACCTGTACCATTGTGTTAGGCATTACTGTGTTTTGTATATAGAGTTTGCATGTACGGTGAGTGACCCCTTTAAGAGCGCGGGAAAATGCGATGACGTCACGTCGTAAACCACGGGGCTGCCCAGGGCAGTCCTCGTGGCAGCTCCGTTGAGTAAAGACCTGTTTAATTGTTCTCTTGTGTCGATCTCCGTTATTCGTTGGAATTCGTTAATTCCTGCAAAATGACATATTTCACAACGTTTGTGTGAAATGGAGGGTAGTGTAATGGTTATGTTACTGGACTAGTAATCCAAAGGAACTAGGTTAATGATCAGAACTATGAGTTTAAATCCCATGGTGGCAGTTAGAAAATTTGAATTCTATTTAAAATAAAAAGCCGGTCTCAGTAAAAGGGACCATGAAGCTGTGGGATTGTTGTAAAAACCCGACTGGCTCTCTAATGCCCTGTAGGGAGGGAAACCTGCTGTCCTTACCCAGTCTGACCTCATAGAATCATAGAAAGTTATAGCACGGAAGGAGGCCATTCGGCCCATCGTGTCCGCGCCGGCCAACAAAGAGCCATCCAGCCAAATCCCACTTCCCAGCTCTTGGTCCGTAGCCCTGCAGGTTACAGCATCCCAAGTGCACATCCAAGTACTTTTTAAATGTGGTTAGGGTTCCTGCCTCTACCACCCTTTCAGGCAGCGAGTTCCAGACCCCCACAACCCTCTGGGTGAAGAAATTTCCCCTCAAATCCCCTCTAAATCTTCCACCAATTACTTTAAATCTGTGCCCCCTGGTTTTTGACCCCTCTGCTAAGGGAAATAGGTCCTTTCTAGCCACTTTATCTATGCCCCTCATAATTTTATGCACCTCAATAAGGTCTCCTCTCAGCCTCTTCTGTTCCAAGGAAAACAGACCCAGCCTATCCAGTCTTTCCTCATAGCTAAGATTCTCTACTCCCGGCAACATCCTTGTAAATCTCCTCTGTACCCTCTCCAGTGCAATCACATCTTTCCTGTAATGTGGTGACCAGAACTGCACGCAGTACTCTAGCTGAGGCCTAACTAGTGTTTTATACAGTTGAAGCATAACCCCCCTGCTCTTATATTCTATGCCACAGCTAATAAAGGCAAGCATTCCGTATGCCTTCTTAAGCACCTTATCTACTTGGCCTGCTACCTTCAGGGATCTGTGGACATGCACTCCAAGGTCCCTTTGTTCCTCTACACTACTCAGTGTCCTACCATTTATTGTGTATTCCCTTTCTTTGTTAGCCCTCCCCAAATGCATTACCTCACACTTCTCCGGATTGAATTCCATTTGCCACTGTTCTGCCCACCTGACCAATTTATTGATATCTTCCTGCAGTCTACAGCTTTCTTCTTCAGTATCAACCACACAGCCGACTTTATTATCATCTGCAAACTTTCTATGTGTGACTCTGTGGTTGACTCTTAGCTTCCCTTTGAAGTGGTTGAGCAACCCACTAGCAACAACATTTATATAGCGCCTTTAATGTAGTAAAATGGTGCTTCACAGGAGCGATTATCAAACAAAAATTTGACACCCAGCCACATAAGGAGATATTAGGACAGGTGAAAATTTAGGTTTTAAGGAGTGCGTTCAAGGAGGAGAGGAGAGGGATTTAGGGAGGGAATTCCAGAGCTTAGGGCCCAGACGGCTGAAGACACGGCCGCCAATGGTGGAGAGATGGAAATCGGGGATGCACAAGATCTCGGGCGGGGGGGGAGTTGTAGGCAATGTTCCTTCGTATTTTATTTTGCGTGCGCGGCCCATTCACATGCGCAAAACTTTGCATTGAAAAAGCCGGTCCGGGGCTCCGCAGGACCAGCAGAGCGGTGCGGTCGTGCACCTTATAGGGAACATTGGTTGTGGGGCTGGAGGAGATTACAGAGATAGGGAGGGGTGAGGCCATGGAGGGATTTGGAAAGAAGGATGAGAATTTTAAAATCGAGGCGTTGCCGGACCGGGAGCCAATGTAGGTCAGTGAGCACAGGGGTGATGGGTGAACGGGACTGGGTGTGAGTTAGGACACGGGGCAGTGAGCACAGGGGGCGATGGGTGAACGGGACTGGGTGTGTGTTAGGACACGGGGCAGTGAGCACAGGGGGCGATGGGTGAACGGGACTGGGTGTGTGTTAGGACACGGGGCAGTGAGCACAGGGGTGATGGGTGAACGGGACTGGGTGCGAGTTAGGACACGGGGCAGTGAGCACAGGGGGTGATGGGTGAACGGGACTGGGTGCGAGTTAGGACACGGGGCAGTGAGCACAGGGGGTGATGGGTGAATGGGACTTGGTGCGAGTTAGGACACGGGGCAGTGAGCACAGGGGGTGATGGGTGAACGGGACTGGGTGTGAGTTAGGACACGAGGCAGTGAGCACAGGGGGTGATGGGTGAACGGGACTGGGTGTGAGTTAGGACACGGGGCAGTGAGCACAGGGGGTGATGGGTGAACGGGACTGGGTGTGAGTTAGGACACGAGGCAGTGAGCACAGAGGGTGATGGGTGAACGGGACTGGGTGTGAGTTAGGACACGGGGCAGTGAGCACAGGGGGTGATGGGTGAACGGGACTGGGTGTGAGTTAGGACACGGGGCAGTGAGCACAGGGGGTGATGGGTGAACGGGACTGGGTGTGAGTTAGGACACGAGGCAGTGAGCACAGAGGGTGATAGGTGAACGGGACTGGGTGTGAGTTAGGACACGAGGCAGTGAGCACAGAGGGTGATGGGTGAACGGGACTTGGTGCGAGTTAGGACACGGGGCAGTGAGCACAGGGGGTGATGGGTGAACGGGACTGGGTGCGAGTTAGGACACGGGGCAGTGAGCACAGGGGGTGATGGGTGAATGGGACTGGGTGTGAGTTAGGACACGGGGCAGTGAGCACAGGGGGTGATGGGTGAACGGGACTTGGTGTGAGTTAGGACACGGGGCAGTGAGCACAGGGGTGATGGGTGAACGGGACTTGGTGCGAGTTAGGACACGGGCAGCAGAGTTTTGGATGACCTCAAGTTTACGGAGACCACCATCACCTTCTCAGGGCAACTAGGGATGGGCAATAAATGCCGGCCTCGCCAGCGACCCTCACATCCCCAGAATAATTTTTTTTTTTAAAACAACACAATTAAATTCATCCATTGAATAGCCTCTTAATGAATTCCTTCAAGTTTACTAGGCAATGTGGTTGCGTCAGACTGGGTAGTGGGCGTGAGGTTCCCTTCCTTGAAGGTTATTGGCGGGTCAGTTGGGTTTATCTAAAAGTGACCGTTCCCAATTCCCCATGGTTTTGATCATCTCTGAGCACTACTGCAACACCATGACTACACAATCATACCCACGGCCCTTAATGCTGGTAAATCACCACTCCTGGTAATACTACAAGGCATTGCATGTGTCCTTATAAAAGATCAGAGTCACGATGAGCAACAGCACAGATACATTAGTGCAATTGATGCACAGACAGTTGAATAGGGTGAGCAGAATCAGAGAGACATTGTTTGAAATTGTTATCTTGTTTCTGGTAAAGCAACGGTTGCTAATGAGAAGTGTTGGTGTGTAAACAGAGGCACAGACTCTGAATCCACGGAAATATTACCGGCGCTCTATGGAGTATCAAGGAGACCTCCTGGGTAGTATCGTGTTCAGTTTCTGTTTGCTGGGCTTAGAGAAAGACAATGTGAAGGAGCGGTGAAAGGACGTCACGGATTCTCAAAGCCTTACACAGAAACAGAGGCGTTGAGGTAGAAAGTGCTAGAATCTATTATTAGGGACGTGGTAACAGGGCACTGAGAAAATCATAATATGATTGGGCAGAATCAGCACGGATTTATGAAAGGGAAATCGTGTTTGACAAATTTGTTTTTTAAGGGTATAACTAGCAGAATAGATAAGGGGGAACCAGTGGATGTGGTGTATTTGGATTTTCAAAAAGCATTCGATAAGGTGACACACAAGAGGTTATTACACAAAGTTAGGGCTCATGGGATTGGGGGTAATATGCTAGCATGGATTGAGGATTGGTTAATGGACAGAAAACAGAGAGTAGGAATAAACGGGACATTTTTGGGTTGGCAGGTTGTAACTAGTGGGGCACCGCAAGGATCAGTGCTTGGGCCTCAGCTACTTACAAAATATATTACTGACTTAGATGAGGGGACCAAGTATAAGGGCCCAGAACTTCGGGTCCCCACGGGTGAGTACGCGCTGGGTACTCACGCGTAGGCCCAACAAAAGTGCCGGTTTCGTGCATGCACTGCGCATGCGCGGGAAACCGGAACTTCCGTTCCCCTGAAAGAAGGGGTTGAGAGGTGGAACGCGTGCGCCGGAGAGGCAGCGCGTGCACATCGAACTTACATTTTTTTTGCAAGTTTCTCCGGGAGGGTAAGTCTCCAGGAGTTACACTTTTAAAAAGCAGGAGCAAGGCCTACTTTTAACAAGGTAAGTGGTGAATTAATTAAAATTAAAACATTTTTTCCACAGGTTTATTATTTTTAAATACTTTAAAGAAAGGTAAGTTTATTTTTAGCCCTGTTAGAAAATGTATTTAATTTTTTCAAAAATTTAAATTATTGTTTAAAATAGTTATTTCATGTAATTTATAGTTATTTTAAAAATGTGATGTTTTAAAAAAAAATTATTTGAAGTTTTAGTGATGTTTTGGAGCTTATAGTATTTATAGGTTTGACAGCTCTTCCTGTCAAACTTATGAATGAAGCATTCCCTGCTCCGATTGGCTGTCCATGGCCCACGTGATCCCAGGGCACGCTTCGAACTAACTGCGCCCCTGGGATACACAAGCACTGCGCGCCGGCAGTTGGAGGAGGCCCAGGATCGGAATCCCACGCGGGCCCACAGCTCAACGGCCGGCGCGCTGGGTAAGTGCAAGTCGGGGGCTTGCACCCGCGGGGAGCCCCCGACCCGAATTTCTGGGCCAATGTTTTCAAGTTTGCTGACAATACAAAGCTAGCTGGAAAGTAAGTTGTGAGGAGGACACAAAGAGACTGCAAAGGGATATAGACAGGGCAAGTGAGTGGGCAAGAACATGGCAGATGCAATATAATGTGAAAATTTGGGAAGTTATCACTTTGATAGGAAGAATAGAAAAGGAGAATATTTTTTAATTGGTGAGAGATTGGGAAATGTTGGTGTTCAGAGGGACCTGGGTGCCCTTGTACACTAATCACAGAAAGTTAACAGGCAGGTACAGCAAGCAATTAGGAAAGCCAATGGTATGTTGGCCTTTATTACTAAAGGATTTGGGTATAAGATTAAAGACGTCTTACTGCAACTATATAGGGTGCTGGTGAGACCACACCTGGAGTATTGTGTACCGTTTTGGTCTCCTTACCTAAGGAACGATATACTTGCCATACAGGGAGTGCAATGAAGGTTCACCAGACTGGTTCCTGGGATGGGGAGATTGTCCTATGAGGAGAGAATGAGAAGGCGAAGCCTATATTCCCTAGAGTTTAGAAGAATGAGATGTGATCTCAATGAAACGTATAAAATTCTTAAGGGGCTGGAGAGTCTAGAATTAAGGGTCAGAGTCTCAGAGTAAGGAGTTGGTCATTTAGGACTGAGATGAGGAGAAATTTAAATCTTTGGAATTCTCTACCCCAGAGGGCTGTGGATGCTCAGTCATTGAGTATATTCAAGGCCGAGATCGATAGATTTTTGGGCACTAAGGGAATCCAAGTAATATGGGGATTGGGCGGGAAAGTGGAGTTGATGTAGAAGATCAGCCATGATCTTATTGGACAGCGGAGCAGGTTGGAGGGGCCGAATGGCCGACTCCTGTCACTATATCTTATTTTTTATGGTTATGGCCCATTTTCTGGGAAAATAACTGACAGCCCCCCAACTGGGAGGCCCGAGGCTCACCCAATCGCGAACGAGCTCTGGGGCAAGAGGTAGACTACTTCCACCATCGACAAACCAAGGCAACGCAGCAGGACTCAGGATAAAGAACACATACACGGGTGAGTAGTATTCAATTTGATAAGGGAGTACAGCAGAGAACAAGTTGTGTGGTGTTCTAAAGTGACAGTTGCTGGGAGACTACTGGTGAGACCACACCTGGAGTACTGCGTACAGTTTTGGTCTCCATATTTAGGGAGGGATATACTTGCATTGGAGGCAGTGCAGAGAAGGTTCACGAGGTTAATTCTGGAGATGAGGGGGTTGTCTTATGAAGAAAGGTTGAGCAGGTTGGGTCTATACTCATTGGAGTTTAGAAGAATGAGAGGTGATCTTATTGAACCATATAAGATTCTGAGGGGGCTCGACAAGGTAGATGCAGGGAGGATGTTTCCCCCTGTGGGGGAATCTAGAACTAGGGGGCATAGTTTCAGAATAAGGGGTCGCCCATTTAAGACGGAGATGAGGAGGAATTTCTTCTCTCAGAGGGTCGTGAATCTGTGGAATTCTCTTCCCCAGAGAGCCGTGGAGGCGGAGTCAGTGAATATATTCAAGGCGGAGATTGACAGACATTTGATCTACAGGGGGGTCAAGGGTTATGGGGAGAGAGTGGGAAAGTGCAGTTGAAGCCAAGATTGGATCAGCCATGATCTTATTGAATGGCGGAGCAGGCTCGAGGGGCCAAATGGCCGGCTCCTGCTCCTGTTTCTTATGTTCTTAAAATCATACAGTCCTCAACCTCTTATAGGCATCCTAGAAAGGGAAAGGTTGTTGTAAGTGGGGTAATTGGAGACTGAGCCCCTCCAATAAAGGCTGAGTCCAAGAAGGAGAGGGCCAAACAGGAAACAAGCAAATGATAATAAAGGAATATTATCGTGGATGTTGTGGGCAGAAGGTTATGTCCAAAAGCACACTCGAGAAGGACTGTTTGAGGAGGGTAACAGTGACCCTTATAGAAACTGTACAATGAAGTGCGATAATTGAAATGAAAAAGATAAGAAGGCAAAAAAAGGCCAACTGCATAATGGCAATGGTGCAGATAATAAATAGTTCGAATGAGAAATTTAGTAAACAGAGTAGCTCCACGGACTGCAGCGGTTCAAGAAGGTGGCTCACCACCACCTTCTCGAGGGCAACTAGGGATGGGCAATAAATGCCGGCCTTACCAGCGACGCCCACATCCCAGGTAAACGAATTTTTAAAAAAAGGTTCAGACTCTTCAGGCAGAAGCAGAGAGATTAAAAAATGAATTGAGTGCTGTCTACAGGCAGAACATCGATTCACCACCAACCAACAGTTGGAGATGCACCAAGAAATAACTCAATTCGGCGGCAGGGCAGGTTGAGAAAGCTGTTAAAAAGGCTTACGGGATCCTGGGCTTCATAAATAGAGGTACAGAGTACAAAAGTGTGGAAATTATGATGAACCTGTATAAAACACTGGTTCGGCCTCAACTGGAGTATTGTGTCCAATTCTGGGCACCACACTTTAGGAAGGATGTGAAGGCCTTAGAGAGGGTGCAGAAAAGATTGATTGTTTGGGAAAGTTCTCTTAAATTTATGTGAAGTGACGCAATGGCGTCTGACAATGTTTTGCTCCGCCTTCTTATAAACCTACAAAGGAGTTAACCCTTTCCGCTGATAGCTGTTTTCTTAATTCACAAAGTAAACACTTTTGTATTGCTGGATGTAAATTTATACGGGGCATTATTAAATTTAAGTTTCTTAATTTAAGTGGATTTTTTCCCCCACGGTGACAGAAGGAAATTATGAATGAACAAATTAACCCCTTGGGCTCTGAAGCAGAGCCACAATGGATTCTCTGTCTCTTTGTTCTTATAATCAGGGGGCCACGGTTTCCTGGACCGTATGGAGGTTGATGGCATAGCAAGAGATCCAGCAGTTTTAAGAAGTTAAAAACTTAGCTGCAGGCATTGGCAGACATCAAATTTCACAGCATGGTGAAGATTTGGACTTAAGATTTCGCCCTTCCGAGACAGAGTGTCAAGAACGTAAGAACATAAGAAATAGGAGCAGGAGTCGGCCATACGACCCCTCGAGCCTGCTCCGCCATTCAATAAGATCATGGCTGATCTTCGACCTCAACTCCACTTTCCCGCCCGATCCCCATATCCCTTGATTCCCTTAATATTCAAAAACCTGTCGATCTCTATCTTGAATATTCTCAACGATTGAGCCTCCACAGCCCTCTGGGGTAGAGAATTCCAAAGATTCACCACCCTCAGTGAAGAAATTTCTCCTCATCTCAGTCCTAAATGGCCGACCCCTTATTCTGAGACTGTGACCCCTGGTTCTAGACTCCCCAGCCAGGGGAAACATCCTCCCTGCACCTACCCTGTCAAGACCTGTAAGAATTTTGTATGTTTCAATGAGATCACCTCTCATTCTTCTAAACTCTAGGGAATATAGGCCTAGTCTACTCAATCTCTCCTCATAGGACAATCCCCCCCCATCCCAGGAACCAGTCGGGTGAACCTTCGTTGCACTCCCTCTATGGTAAGTATATCCTTCCTTAGGTAAGGAGACCAAAACTGTGCACAATTCTCCAGGTGTGGTCTCACCAGGGCCCTATATAATTAC
Organism: Somniosus microcephalus; assembly: GCF_052327205.1. NCBI lineage: Eukaryota > Metazoa > Chordata > Chondrichthyes > Squaliformes > Somniosidae > Somniosus > Somniosus microcephalus. The sequence continues at coordinate 8,347,922 of NC_140994.1, read as the reverse complement.
AGTAAGACGTCTTTACTCTTATACTCAAATCCTCTTGTAATAAAGGCCAACATACCATTTGCTTTCCTAATTACTTGCTGTACCTGCATGCTAACTTTCAGTGATTCGTGTACAAGGACACCCAGGTCCCTCTGAACACCAACATTTCCCAATCTCTCACCATTTAAAAAACACTCTGCTTTTCTATTTTTCCTACCAAAGTGGATAATTTCACATTTCTCCACATTATACTCCATTTGCCATGTTCTTGCCCACTCACTTAGCCTGTCTATATCCCCTTGAAGCCTCTTTGCATCCTTCTCACAACTTACATTTCCACCCAGCTTTGAGGGGGAGATATGGAAGTTACCTCCAAAGGCCTTAGAGAGGGTGCAGAAAAGATTTACAAGAATGGTTCCAGGGATGAGGGACTTCAGTTATGTGGATAGACTGGAGAAGCTGGGGTTGTTCTCCTTGGAGCAGAGAAGGTTGAGAGGAGATTTGATCGAGGTGTTCAAAATCATGAGGGGTCTGGACAGAGCAGATAGCGAGAAACTGTTCCCATTGGTGGAAGGGTCGAGAACCAGAGGACACAGATTTAAGGTGATTGGCAGAAGAACCAAAGGCGACATGAGGAAAAACATTTTTACGCAGCGAGTGGTTAGGATCTGGAATGCACTGCCTGAAAGGGTGGTGGAGGCAGACTCAATCGTGGCTTTCAAAAGGGAGTTGGATAAGTACCTGAAGGAATAAGCTTTGCAGGGCTACGGGGAAAGGGTGGGGGAGTGGGAGTAGCTGAAGTGCTCTTGCAGAGAGCCGGCACGGGCTCGACGGGCCGAATGGCCTCCTTCTGTGCTGTAATTCTAATTGTGAGCACTTCTGTCTCTTTGAAATGAAAAAAATGGACTCAGGCACATTATATCGGGTTCTTTTAGGACAATGAAAGGTCTGAGAAGAGGTTCAGTTAAATAAAATTAAACAAACAAAATGTGTTAGAACCTGGACCAAGTGGGAATGTTTGATCTATGTTTTAAAGATGTTCCAGAAATTCGGGTCTCCACGGGTGAGTACGCATTGGGTACTCACGCGTAGGCCCAATGGAAGTGCCAGTTTCGTGCATGCACTGCGCATGCGCGGGAAACCGGCACTTCCGTTCCCCTGAAAGAAGGGGTTGACAGGTGGAACGCGTGCGCCGGAGAGGCAGCGCGTGCGCATCGAACTTACGTTTTTTTTGCAGGTTTCTCCGGGAGGGTAAGTCTCCAGCAGTTACACTTTTAAAAAGCAGGTGCAAGGCCTGCTTTTAACAAGGTAAGTAGTGAATTAATTAAAATTAAAACATTTTTTCCACAGATTTATTATTTTTAAATACTTTAAAGTAGGTAAGTTTATTTTTAGCCCCGTTAGAAAATGTAATAAATTTTTTCAAAAATTTAAATTATTGTTTAAAATAGTTATTTCATGTAATTTATAGTTTATTTTAAAAATGTGATTTTAAAAATTTTTATTTGAAGTTTTAATGATGTTTTGGGGCTTATAGTATTTATAGGTTTGACAGGTCTTCCTGTCAAACTTATGAATGAAGCATTCCCTGCTCCGATTGGCTCTCCATGGCCCACATGATCCCAGGGGACGCATCGAACTAACTGCGCCCCTGGGATACACAAGCACTGCGCGCCGGCAGTTGGAGGAGGCCCAGGATCGGAATCCCACGCGGGCCCACAGCTCAACGGTCGGCGCGCTAGGTAAGTGCAGGTCGGGGGCTTGCACCCGCGGGAAGCCCCCAACCTGAATTTCTGGGTCAATATGATAATGGGGCAGAAATTCGGGTCGGGGGCTTGCCGCGCGTGCAAGCCCCCGATGTGCACTTACCCGACGCGCCGGCCGTTGAGCTTCAGGGACGCCTGGAATTCCTGTTTTAAAATGTTGACTCCCGGGCAGCGTCTGACGTCACGCCGCCCAGGAGTGCAGCCAGCGCGAAGCCTGGAGCGCGCAGTGCAAGTGAGACACGCCCCTTGAGGTCTCATTTTAAAAGGACACGCCCCCAATGTTTCTCACAAGCTGCAAAGCATTTTTACATGTAGAGCAGCATTTTAAATAGGTTTTTGGTATTTTTAAGAAGCTTTTGGTAACTTTTATAAACTTTTTAAAATGTTTACATTATTTTGAAGAATCTGAAGTAGTTTTAAACAGAATTAAAGCAATTTAAAGACTTTTAAAAGCACTGAAAGAATTTTTTTCATTCCATTTATTTATTTAGCAACGTCGTCGTCATACGTGTCTTCACACTGTTCCCTTTGGGGAACTGTATGAAGTGGTGGAAGGATTTATGGCCGTGATTAACGCTCATTCCGTGACCATAACCATCTTTGTACCAGCCATTAGGGTGGTTAGTCCTATGGCGGGAGGGTTTTACGGGCTCCCACAAGCTATACGAGGAGGGGGGGCCACCCACACCCACGGACGCAAATATCCCACTGGATGTCAACCCAGAATTTAGAGCCGGAGCTCCGACTCCACTTGCCGGGACTGTCTGGAGCGGGGTTCGAAACCCTACCCCGTCTGGCCCAGCGGCGGGGATCCTACCGCTACGCCAAAGACCCACTCCGATTAGCAACGTGAAATGGCTGGAATGAGCCCAATTCACGGCATTAAAAGAACTCACAATTGAACTGATGATGACCTCAGCAATCTCCTCAACGAGGTGGAGGCGCAGCGCCTGCTCATCATTGGTAATGAGAAGTCCAAGGCGCCGCAAAAAGGACAGATGATAGCTTGGTCTTTCAAGTGGCAGCATAGGGCTCCAGTCACGGGGAGGGAAAAGGCGCAGGAAACGTATGGGTGTCACCTTTTGCGCGGAGTGGGCCTTTTGCGTAGCGGTAAGCATCCCCGCCGCTGGGCCAGAAGGAGTAGGGTTTCGAACCCCGCTCCAGACAGTCCCGGCAAGTGGAGTCGGAGCTCCAACTATAAATTCTGGGTGGACATCCAGCGGGATACTTGCGTCCGTGGGTGTGGGTGGCCCCCCTCCCCTCAGATGGGTTGTGGGAGCCCGTAAAACCCTCACGCCATAGGACTAACCACCCTAATGGCTGGTATGAAGATGGTTATGGTCACGGAACGAGCGTTAACGTGGCCAGAAATCCTTCCACCACTTCATACAGTTCCCGAAAGGGAACAGTGTGAGGATACGTACGACGATGACCTCTTGCGCAATGCACCTCCTTGGACCCTCAGTCGCAGATGCGAGGGGGCAAATCGTGCAATTGTTAAATTTTTCATTTTATTGACATGTAAAATGTTGGCCCAGTAATTCCGTTCCAAACGCGTGAGTACGGTCGGGGTACTCACGCGTCTGGCCGGAGGAAATGCCGGTCTTCAGCATGCACAGCGCATGCGGGGAAAACCGGCATTTCCTGTCCTCTGAACGAAGGGGTTCAGAGGCAGAACGCGTGCAACTGCACAGACAGCGCGTGCGCAGTAAAATTCGCCGGTTTCATTCATGCTTTCAGTGAGGTTAAGTCCTTACAACTTACACGTGAAAAAAAGCATGTGTAAAGTTGCTCCAGAGGCTGCGGAGGAAGATATATTTTATCGTGGAGCTTCTGAAAGGCAATATTTTTGTTTGGAAAAGGGAGGAAAGTTATTTTAAGAAATGCTGAGGTAAGTTTTAAAGTTTATTTTTGTTTTTTAAAACGGGTTTTCAGTACTGTAGGTAGAAGGAGCAATTGTGGCTATGTGAATTGAATTTGCTGTGTTTATTAAATGTGAAAATGACTCCAACATTTTTAAAGAAAGAAACTTTTCATCAGTAATATATTCTTTTAAGTAATTATGTATGTATGTCTGTATATATTCCTTTGCGTATATGTATGTATATATTCCTTTACTTATGTGTATGAATGTATGTATTTAATTATGACTTTCAGAGAAAGTAACTTATTGGAAAATCATAATTAAATACATACATTCATACACATAAGTAAAGGAATATATACGGACATACATACATAATTACTTAAAAGAATATATTACTGATGAACAGTTTCTTTCTTAAAAATGTTGGAAATGTTACATTACTCATTTTAGAGCAGTCATTTTCACATTAAGCACAGCAAATTCAATTCACACAGCCACAATTGCTCCTTCTACCTACAGTACTGAAAACCCGTTTAAAAAAAAACAATTAAACTTTAAAACTTACCTCATCATTTCTTAAAATAACTTTCCTCCCTTTCCCAAACAAAAATATTGCCTTTCAGAAGCTCCACGATAAAATATATCTTCCTCCGCAGCCTCTGGAGCAACTTTACACATGCTTTTTTCACGCGTAAGTTGTAAGGACTTAACCTCACTGAATCCATGAATGAAATCGACGACGTTCACTGCGCACGCGCTGCCTGTGCAGTCGCACGTGCTGTGCCTCTGAACCCCTTCGTTCAGAGGACAGGAAATGCCGGTTTTCCCCACATGCGCTGTGCATGCTGAAAACCGGCATTTCCTCCGGCCAGACGCGTGAGTACCCCGACCGTACTCACGCGTTTGGAACGGAATTACTGGGCCAATATTGTATTAGACAGTCAAGTTCCTCCGAGGCTCATGAATGAAATGGTGAATACTGTGCAAAATTGAACAAGAGGAAGTGAGTGAGGATACAAGATGAAAATAGGAAAATTACACCATCAAATGGGAATTTCTCTAAAATCATTGTTCTTAAATGAATTGATATAAATCACCTGGGTGCAATTTGGTACTAATGTAAATTCTTGTGAAAGTCAGGGAAGTGTAGCAAATTGATGAGCTTTCTCTTCGAGATGTTTGTGTCATTGCCGATACTGAACAATAAGAAAACTGAATTTGATAGCCTGGCCACTACCTGAGACATCGGGACCATGTAGAGGGAGATGAGCAAAGATCTCCAGACACCCCACGATCTTAAGGAAGTGGCCCTAGAAATAGTAGATGCATTGCTGATCATCTTCCAACATTCGATGGAAACTGGAACAGTACCCATGGATTGGAGGGTAGCTAATGTTACCCCACTATTCAAAAAGGTGGTAGAGAGAAAATGGGGAATTACAGACCGGTAAGCCTGACATCAGTAGTGGGGAAAATGCTAGAGTCCATTATAAAAGATGTAATAGCAGAGCACTTGGAAAACAGTGACAGGATCAGACAAAGTCAACATGGATTTACATAGGGTAAATCGTGCTTGACTAATCTACTGGAATTTTTTGAGGCTGTAACTGGTAAAATAGATAAGGGAGAACCAGTGGATGTGGTTTATTTGGACTTTCAGAAGGCTTTCGATAAGGTCCCGCATAAGAGATTAGCGTGTAAAGTTAATGCACATGGGCTTGGGGGCAAGGTACTGACTTGGGTAGAGAACTGGTTGGCAGACAGAAAGCAAAGAGTTGGAATAAACGGATCTTTGTCCGAGTGGCAGGCAGTGACTAGTGGGGTACCGCAGGGATCGGTCCTTGGACCCCAGCTATTCACAATATATATTAATGATCTAGACAAGGGAACTAGATGTAATATCTCCAAATTTGCAGACGACACAAAGCTGGGTGGGCGTGTGTGCTGTGAGGAGGATGCCGAGAAACTCCAGGATGATTTGGACAGGTTGGGTGATTGGGCAGAAGCATGGCAGATACAATATAACGTGGATAAATGTGAGGTTATCCACTTTGGTAGCAAAAACAGGAAGGCAGATTATTACCTGAATGGCAATAGATTGGAAGAAGGGGAAGTGCAGCTAGACCTGGGTGTCCTTGTGCACCAGTCACTGAAGGTAAGCATGCAGGTGCAGCAGGCGGATAAGAAGGCAAATGATATGTTGGCCTTCGTAGCGAGAGGGTTTGAGTACAGGAACAAGGATGTCTTGCTGCAGTTGTACAGGGCCTTGGTGAGACCACATCTTGAGTATTGTGTGCAGTTTTGGTCGCCTTATCTGAGGAAGGATGTTCTTGCCATGGAAGGAGTTCAGCGAAGATTCACCGGGCTGACACCTGGGATGGCAGGAATGACGTATGAGGAGAGATTGGGTCGATTGGGCTTGTACTCGCTGGAGTTTAGAAGAATGAGAGGGGATCTCATTGAAACTTATAAAATTCTGACAGGACTGGACAGACTAGATGCAGGAAGGATGTTCCCGATGGTCGGGGAGTCCAGAACCAGGGGTCACAGTCTAAGGATAAGGGGTAAGTCATTTAGGACAGAAATGAGGAGGAATTTCTTCACCCAGAGAGTGGTGAACCTGTAGAATTCTCTACCACGGAAGGCAGTAGAGGCCAATTCATTAAATATATTCAAGAAGGAGTTGGATATATTTCTCAAGGCTAAAGGGATCAAGGGGTATGGGGAGAAAGCAGGGACCGGGTACTGAATTTGGATGATCAGCCATGATCGTATTGAATGGCGGAGCAGGCTCGAGGGGCCGAATGGCCTACTCCTGCTCCTATCTTCTATGTTTCTATGTTTGATAAGATCACCTGAAAGCCCGAGAATGGCTTGGATCAGATGTCACGTGTGGCGTGATATTGGGATACCTGTGTGTGTGGTGTGTGTGTGTGTGTGTGTGTGTGTGTGTGTGTGTGTGTGTGCAAGTGTAAATGTGTTACGTGTGAAGTAACCAGCATGCGGGAATGCATCTTGACTCTGCACTGAAGAACGGGTCTCAGACAGGCTCAGTTATCGACAGCAGCGCAACGTGAAATGGCTAATGTGGCTCAGGAGAGTGAGACAACTTTTTAAATCACCAAGGCACTGACACGTTCTCCATGGTGAAACCGACTTTGATATAATCAGGATAGAGTTAAACACACTGCTACCTGTCAGAGGCATTCAAATTAAAAGTAAAGAGAATGCTGATCAATTTAGGATTTCCTTACAGCTAGTATGGTCATCAGTTTCAAGGCCTCCACTACATACTGAACAAAGAAAGCTTGTAGGGAGGACGAGGCCTGTGTCTGTCCGGACAAGGTGGCCATGGTTGTATACAAATCAGCTACAAGCTGAAGGCGGGAGACAAGGAGGCCATACCCTCCAGGTTCCAGAACAACACATGGATCCAAGTGAGAAGCGACTCCATGAGGAAGCAGAGGAATCAGTGATAAACCGAGGTATAGCATCTTTTAAGCATAATTTTGGTGGTAATAGAGAAAGGACCCTAAAGCGGGCTCCTTAGGAAGATTGGGAGTCCCATATGCGGGAGACCAGGAGGACTCCCCTGAACTATGATCAGCCATGATCTCATTAAATGGCGGAACAGGCTCGAGGGGCCGAATGGCCTACTCCTGCTTCTATCTTCTATGTTTCTAACCAGGTGGGATGGGACACACCCTGACCCCTAACACTAACTTGGTCACAGAATCAATAGGGTTCAGTTAAAGAGTTAGTATCATACTAGGACAATACGTAATGCAAAGAAAATTGTAAAAGACTTCAGTACAAACGTAAAAGATAATGACAGCAGGTTATTTTAAAGTAAGAAATGTCTTATGTTGATAAGCAATATTAACTATTGGTTTGCCAAGTACATATGCTGATGGTGATCATCAAAACACTAAAACGTATGTGGGATCAAAAAAAAGACATCCCACCTCACAAAACGAACACATTATACTCCATCTGCCACCTTATTGCCCATTCACCTAGCCTGCCTGAAACTCACTGACTGTCCCACTGTTCTTACCTTTGTGTAGTTGTCCTGTAATACTTCGGTGTTTTCTATGAGTAACTTAATTATATCTACAAAACAGAAACAAAAGACTCTGTTAGCACGTATAATTAATTATTAATAATGACGAAAGGTCATCGACCTGAAACGTTAACTGTTTCTCTCTCCACAGATGCTGCCCTGACCTGCTGAGTATTTCCAGCATTTACTGTTTTTATTTCAGATTTCCAGCATCCGCAATATTTTGCTTTTTTACAATGAATTATTGTTCACCTTTACAGATAAGTCAGAAAAGGACTGTGCTTATCTGTGACTGACTCTGTGTGAGAGGCTATTACAATTACACGTGTCTGTCATTGTAGGTGGGACGTTGTGTATCTGTGTCTGTCATTCTATGTGTGATGTGTGTCTTTCATAGTGTGAATGACTCAGTGCAGATATGCATGTGCTTCTGTGTGTGAGTGAGAATGGGCTGTGTGTATCTTGGCTACATAGGTGAAACTCAATGGGGGAAAAATTCGGTATCGCCCCGTTTGGGGCGCGATTATCGGCCGTGCGCAAAGTTTAGCGCCTGCCGCTAATTATCGCCTCCGACTGCAAATTTGGCTTTTATCGCCCCTGGAGTTGATTGGAGCGCTAAATCAGGCGCTACACGCCTCTCTTAAGGCGCAAAGGCAGAGGAGCGAGGCGCTACCTCAGAGCGCTGGCGAAGCTCATGTGATGTCAGTCAGCAATGGAACACAGACACACTGGCGCCGGCCAGTTCTTAAAGGGGAGGGTTGATTTTGCTCTCCAGCCACATCCTGCTCATTGCAGCCTTGAAGCTCGGCCTGGAGAGACCTGTACATCAAATCTGCTGGAAAGAACAATGGAGAGGCCCGGGGAAAGAGCTCAGAGTGCAGCCCCCATAGTCTCTTCTAAATCGATACAAGGAAGGGCAAATCAAAATGAACCTGCAAAGTGCTGCTCAGTACCCAAAACTCCTTCACACAGCGTTGAATCTCTCCAGAAGTCTCTCTCTCTCTCTCTCTCTCTCTCTCTCTCTCAGAACGCGTGGTGCAAAAATGTCACCAACAAAAAAAGGCAGGAAGGGGTCGCCTTTAAATAGCGCTCCCCCAGTCCCTTCCTGACTGCCAAACGCTCCCCTCAACCTGTCGTTGCTAGCGGCAGGCGGTAAGGCAGGGGGCGCCACTCAGTATTTGGTCCGGGGCGCTACCGGGGCGTTGCACGCTCGACTGACGACACGATCTGCCGGCGCAGGAGATCGTGGCGCTAGTGTTTAGCGCTGCCACAAAACGTCCAGTTAATTTCGCGAGCGGTGCAAACATCGCCGTGCCTGGGCGCGAGATGCTTTGCGCCCCATTAGCGCCCTCTTAAGGCGCTAACGGGAGGTGCAAACCAACTGAATTTTCCCCCCAATGAATTAACAGATAACGATGAATAAAAATGTCGAACTAATCCGAATGAAACACCAGGAAACTGATTGTAAATTGACTGTCTGTAAATATGAAACTTGGCCAATTACTGAGGGTTGACTGGTCTGTTCTCATTCTTGACTTGTCTTCTGATCTTCAGAAAGGAAGAAGGTGAAGAGGGAGAGAGAGAAGCTGTGTCCTGCTGTACCATTAACAGGGTGCATTGTATTGAAAACTGGAACATTACAGAGTCTGTGAAAAAGAACTGGTAAGATCAGTGTATCCTAGTGTGGAGGTAACCAAGCAATTAACCAGCAATTTTCAGCATAAAGAGCTGTAACTTGAATCAGTTGATCAAATTTCCTTATTACTTTGCAAAAGATCAGGATAATATTTTTTTTCTATAGATTACAAGGGCTCTCAGGGACAATGAGGAGGAATTAACAAGAAAATCGAGGGAAACTGATTTACAGAACAAGGCTAATGATGGTGTGAGGAAGATGCAGCCTAGTTACTGGAATTCTATTTTGCAAATCCAAAAGGGGAATTCTACGCATGGCTCTATTTGATGGATGGGGTGTTTACTGTGTACAGCGTTGAGTAGTTGTACTTCACTAATTACACACACACACCTTGGACTAAACATTTACACACCCAACACTCTCGCTCGCTTCCCTCTCAATCGAGTTAACCAGGAGACTGGTGTTCATGCTGTTTGCCAGCGGTGTGGAGTGAGGAATAAAGGTCATTTTGGCACAAGCAAAGTGAGAAGCTTCTGGCCATTAAAAGGGATGGGAAGTCCCGGGCCTCCAAGCAACACAGGACTAGGGACAGGGTCACTGGCAAGGCTTGGAAGACTAAGCAGAGCCAGGCCTGGTTAGTACCTGGAGGGGTGACCATCAGGGAAGACCAGGTGCAGAAGGTCACGGAAGGAGCCCCGAGGAGGGGCGGTTGGTGAGAAGGCCACGGAAGGAGCCCCGGGGGGGGCGGCTGGTGAGCAGGCCCGGGCGTTGGGCTGAAGATTGTCGGACAGGAGGAATGGTGGAAATGGAATGGCGGCGCACACAGACGCAGCGGCTTTGCTTCTCCCAGGACGGTGCTATTTACATTTAATGTTAATGTTATTTGTACTGGACTCATGGGAGCTTGCAAGATCACATTTCGTTGTTCATGTACTTGTGCATTGTACAATGACAATAAAGTTGAATTATTATTAATTATTATTATTATCTTCCTTTGTACCAGGTATGGCTCCAACCACTAGAGAGTTCCCCCCCACCGATCCCCATGCGGATCCTCGATGCCACACTCGGTCAAAAGCTGCCTTGATGTCAAGGGCAGTCACTCTCACCTCACCTCTGGAATTCAGCTCTTGAGTTCATGTTTGGACCAAGGCTGTAATGAGGTCGGGAGCCGAGTGGTCTTTGGCGGAACCCAAACTGAGCATCAGTGTGCAGGTTATTGGTGAGTAAGTGCCGCTTGATAGCACTGTCGACGACACCTTCCATCACTTTGCTGATGATTGAGAGTAGACTGATGGGGCGGTAATTGGCCGGGTTGGATTTGTCCTACATTTTGTGGACAGGACATTACTGGGCAGTTTTCCATTTTGGGCAGATGCCAGTGTTGTAGCTGTACTGGAACAGCAATGACTGTGCTGAGGTAGACAGTAAACAATGTCAAATAGACAGATCTAGAAAACTATTTCAAACTAAACTGTGAAAGTAGCCCTATGGGTCACAGTTCAAACTAGTAAAAGGGAAATTTACGATGGACATCAGAAAGTCCTTCACCCAAAGAGTGAGAATGTGCGGAGTGCAGCTTTGTACAGGTTAAACCCTAGAATCATTAAGAAACAATTGGACCCCAATCTACATATGTCAACCAGGACTCCCACCCCCATCCAGTGGCCTGAGTAAAAATCGCAGACGGTGGGATCCGGGCGGGTAAATAACCCGGGTGATTTTAACTCCCCACTCACCCGTTGAGCGGGTAGGGGTGTAATTATCTCCAACAGTTCGAGCCAGAGTTGCTATTACAATGCTTTGCTCTGTGGCTGGTGGCTACGGTGAGACACTATTTGCATGTTTTCACTAAAGGGGTGTTGTGTGTACTGTGACACACAGACTGAGTTAATCATGAGCAGAGTTTGTGTGCTACTGGATCTCTCTGATTTTCCTGCTTCCTCTTCCACTGTGCATCATCTCACATGTTCCACATTAAAATCCGTCTGCCATTCCTTTATCCATCGACTTCATTTATCCATATCTAATCAATCTCCCCTACATGCCACCTAGCTTGGTGTCATCACCAAATTTTATATTTTATTACAAGACCGTCCTCCATACTATTTATGAATACTGTGAACAGTTGGGAGAGTCTGGAACTGATCACCTCCAGAACTCCAGTCATCACTTGGCTCCAAAGTCAGCCTGTTTCATTGATCATAACAACAGCAACAACTTGTATTTATATAGCGCCTTTAACGTAGTAAAACGTCCCACGGCACTTCACAGGAGCGATTATCAAACAGAATGTGACACCGAGCCACATAAAGAGATATTAGGACAGGTGACCAAAAAGAGGAAGGTTTTAAGGAGCGTCTTAAAGGAGGAGAGAGAGGCGGAGAGGTTTAGGGAGGGAATTCCAGAGCTTAGGGCCCAGGCAGCTGAAGGCACGGCCGCCAATGGTGGAGCGATGGAAATCGGGGATGGGCAAGAGGCCAGAATTGGAGGAGCGCAGATATCTCAGAGGGTTGTGGGGCTGGAGGAGGTTACAGAGATAGGGAGGGGCGAGGCCATGGAGGGATTTGAAAACAAGGATGAGAATTTTAAAATCAAGGCATTGCCAGACTGGGATCCAATGTAGGTCAGTGAGCACAGGGGATGATGGGTGAACAGGACTCGGTGCGAGTTAGGAACGGGCATCAGAGTTTTGGATGAGCTGATGTTTCTGGAGAGGGTTGGGATGGGAGGCCGCCCAGGAGAGCGTGGGGCTAGCCAAGCCGAGAGGTAACAGAGGCATGAATGAGGGTTTCAGCAGCAGATAAGCTGAGGCAGGGGCTGAGACAACCTCTGTTCGAAGTCCAAATAATTACCCATTGGTTCCATGAGCCTTAGCCTTCTCTTAAAGACTTAGAGACAGAGAGGGCCAATGTTGACTTTGGGTGAAGATCGAGCGGGCAGTGGGTGGTGTGATTGCGTTACACCACACCGCCCCCCTCCCCCCCCTCCCCCATCTCCACTTTCTGAACCTGGCGAGAAGCCCGAGTCACGTTAATGGTTGGGTTGGGCCTCATTTTAGATAATGCTGGGGAATTGCGAATGCTGAGCCAGCACTCAGTGGCATCTCGCCGGTCGGGGGAGGGGGCAGGAACTCTGGCTGCTCCACCAAGTGGAGTTGAGGTCGAAGATCAGCCATGATCTTATTGAATGGCGGAGCAGGCTACTGGAATGGCCGACTATTGCTCCTATTTCTTATGTTCTTAAGAGAACTCTCGGTGGGAGTTTCTCTCTTTAAAAGTTTGCATTGCTTGGCGCTAGCAACCCTGGTTCTTTGGCTACATCGCTTCCCTTCCTATGTTACATTTACCTGTTGCCCGATTCGCTGGTCAGTACAATAGGAGGCTCCTCACCTGTTGGGAAGGGGTTTGGTTGGACCATATCGAGGAAGATGTGCACCATGCGGTAAAGGACCGTTATCTCCCCAGAAGCGGGGATGGGATTGCTGCTGTACTGGGCTTCGGGGATGCTGCTGAAATTGTTCTGGCTCCTGCTGCAGCTTTGTGTGGCTGCAGACAGCTGGAAACAGGTGAGTGTCGCGAACACCAGCAGTCCCAGCCCGGAGTGGGCGATGTGCCAACGGAAAGCCATGGCAGACACAGGGAAGAAACCTGGTAACGCCCCGAAGCTGATCTTCCTTTTCTCTTTTTGTCAAAGTCTAGTTTACAATAAAAACTCTTTTTTCCAGAGCTGCAGTGATTCTTCTCAGCGTGCCAGGCCTTGGTTCCACACGTCGGAACGCAGAGAGGGTGTTCTGTCGATGTACAGTTGTGCTATCAAAATAAATAAATAAATGTTACTGAACAATGCAATTTGCTTCCTATTTCGTTATTTGCATATAATGCTTTGTTTACTAAATATTTCTTTCTTTTTTTAATTTACTAAACATCTATTCACAAAATATATAAGTCTTGCATCTAGCAAGTGCCTGTTATACTACGGATGTCACATTTAAAAAGTGTCAAAAGTATATATTTACAAAAAGGAACAAAGTCAGCCCTTTCCTGCTACTGGTTACCGTGGTTATGTTACTGGACTGGTAATCACAGGGAAGATGAATTCAAATCTTATCGTGCCAGTTTGAGAAGCTGAATTCAGTTCAAAATACAGGTATCGGTAAAAGTGGTTCCACAAACCTGTCAGTACTGCTGTAAAAACCCAACTGGTTCACTAATGTTCTTCAGGGAAGGAAACCTGCCGTCCTTACGCAGTCTGGCTGATGTCCCAGTCCCTCACTGGTTAACTCTTAACTATCCTCTGAAGTCGCCCAGCAAGTCCCCCAGTTGTATCAAACCAAGAAGAAGGCCCATCACCACCTTCTCAGGGACATGAGGAATGGCCAATAAATGTCAACTTTGCCAGCAAAGCCCGCGTCCCGAGAGTTAGGGTTTTGTTGGCCTTGGTAGCGCGGTCTCTCCCCCGGGGACCAGCGCTGGGGATTTGCAACCAGCGGAAAGTCTAATGAAATACCCCTTGCAATTAGCCTCTAACTGACCTCAGTGTGTTGCCTATTCAGGCCATGGCCCACATGGAGTATTGAGCAGCGGCCTTACAGGGACGGGGCGGGGGGTTAAATACAGCTCCATCTCAGCAAATAACCAGCACAACCACACTGCCGAGGACCTGCGGAAACGGGTGGGTTAGTAAGGAATCGGTGGGGGAAACGGCAAGTCTGTGATCGGGGAACGGGATGGGCTGGGGGGGTTGGCGGGGAAGGCACAAGGTATCCTTGTGGGGCCAGGAGGTGTCTTCCCACTCCTCACAGGAACCTTCAAAAAAGGAACAATAAATTAGACATACCTGGGCCTCCTGGGCCCCGGGATCCAGGCTGCCCCTGGCTTTCCCTGGCAGGTTTGAGGCCGCGCTGGCCTTTGTCAAGCCCAGGGTTAAAATTGCGTGCACATCCCGATTGCATCACTTGCGGACGACCTTGCCGTTAAAATTAGGCCCTCTGGGGCAGGCGGCCTTCCCCTGCTTGATTTGGGGCTTGTTAAAATGTTGCCAAAGGGAACATGACGGAAATGCTGCGCGAGAGAGTCTAGAACAAGGGGACATAACCTTAAAATCAGAGCCAGGCCATTCAAGAGAGAAGTTAGGAAACACTTCTTCATGTAAAGGGTGGTAGGAGTGTGGAACTCTCTCCCACAAAAAGCAGTAGATGCTGGGGACAATTAATAATTTCAAATCTGAGAACGATAGATTTTAGCTAGACAAGGGTATTCAGGGATATGAAGCCCAGGCGGGTGGATGGCGTTCGGATACAGACAGTGTTCCCTGTAAGATGCGCAGCCGCAGGTATTTTGTCCGTGTATAATTGAGACACGGACTGCAGGAGTTGATTATAACAAGTCTTTACTGAATGGAGACAACCTGGAAACTGAAACTACAGAAGCCTGCTAGGGCCTTTTATACAGGGGTGGTCACTGCCGGTACTGCAGTCTGAAACCAGTTATTCCCTTAAAGGTACATACACAACAATTCCTCCCCTTTTAGATAAACAGCACATAACATTCATTTAACAACTAAATAATAACTAATTACAATTACGGTTGCTAGTTACATTGGTTGAAGTTAAGCAATTATAAGTTCAGTCTTTGAGGAGGCTTCCTGATTCTGTCTGGATAATGCCTCTTTGGGATATCAGGTTCTTCTGGCAAGGTTGAGTCGGGATCAATGTCGTTGTTTGGTTCGTCTGCTTCCAATATCACCGATTCTGCGGTAGATGCAATTGGTACTTCGGTTTCATCGCCAGGTGTATCAGATCGTGGTGTGGAGTTGACTTTTTCCAGTGACTCTAGAATCTGGTCAGCATGGCGTCTTACAATGCTCACTCCAACGTCCACGGTATACATTAGAGGTCCTTGCCGTGTACAGATCGTTCCTGGCTGCCATTTCGCTGTGCGGTAGTCCCGGGCCAAAACTGGTTGACCTATCTTAAAACTCCTGGTCGGCCTTTCATTCATATTCTGAAACTGCCTGTTCTCCACATCTCTTCTGACGTTTGGCTTAACCAAATCCAAGCGGCATCGTAGTCTTCGATTGAAGAACATCATGGCTGGAGTTTGGTTGGTAACCGCATGTGTCGCATTCCGGTAGGCAAACAAGAAGTTATCCACCTTGTGTTGTAGGGGCATATCTTCATTACACATTGCCTTGATAGCCTTCTTGAATGTTTGAACAAACCTCTCGGCCAATCCATTAGTGGCTGGATGATATGGGGCGGATGTGTAATGCTTAACACCATTGTTCTTTAAGAACCTCCGGAACTCTTCAGACACAAACTGTGGTCCATTGTCAGAGCAAATCTGTTCAGGCAGCCCATTCCTGGCGAATATGGTTCGTAAAACTGTGATAGTTTTTTCTGTGGTGGTTGAGGACATTTTTATTACCTCTGGCCACTTTGAATGTGCATCCACCGCAATTAAAAACATCGAGTCCATAAAGGGACCAGCAAAATCAATGTGCACCCTTTGCCATGGAGATGAGGGCCACTCCCATGGATGTAGAGGGGCTTGTGGTGGGGCGTTTTGGACCTTCTGGCATCCTGTACAGCTCTTGGTCATCTCTTCGATTTCTCTATCGATTCCCGGCCACCACACAAACGCTCTGGCTAAGTTCTTCATTTTTACCCCTCCCAGATGACCCTCATGAAGCTCATTGAGCACTCTATCCTTCAATTTGGGTGGAATTTAAATCTTTCTGCTATCAGCAGCGGTGTAGGATTTAGGTGTTCCTGTAGGATAGCAACAATTTCGTTAAAACTCTTCGCCTTCGGTTTGGCTGGAGTAATCAGGTCCCACAATAGGCCGTACGTTCTTGCGCCCATTAAATTTAGCAATACCGATGCCTTTTTCTCATCGGCTATTTCGTTTGCCTCGCAATATACCTCGACTCTTTCCACATACGTGGTCCAGTCTTCTATTGCATTATCGAAGGCAGTGATATCGCCAGTCTTTGGCATCTTGAAAATCTAAGATGCCGCCTCCCGCGCTTTGCCTTCATCCCCGACGGATCAAAATGGCGCCTCCCACACTTTTCCTTCTTCCCCGCCGAGTTAAGATGGCGCCTCCCGCGCTTTCCCGCCGCTGCCGCTGCTGCCAACGCTGTTGCTGGCGATTATATTTATTTTACTATCCTGTAATGGCGATGCCCTATGGTCTTCGCGCCTCCCCGATCGCTGCTGCCAACGCCGCTCTCCGCGGTATTTTTATTTTTCTATCGCGCTCCAATATTTGCTCCGTTAATTGAAGAACCGTTCCCGTCGTGGAGCGGACCCTCTGGGACACTTCCCTCCCTCTTCTTAGGTCCGAACACTGCCCGGCTTCGAAGCACCGGCCGTGCCCTGTGTGCTCCACCCTCTCTCTCTCTCTCTTTGCTTCCCGACTCGCTGCCCGGCCCCGTTGCAGAGCCACCCGATCGAGCTCTAGCCCGCCGCAGCCCAGGAAGGATCAGTGCACGACCTGCCACCAGCCCGATTAGCTGAGAAACCACAGACTGGAGAACCAAACCTGGCTCTCGACAGTCTCTCCTGCACTTTTCAATTCGATGATTTGGAGGGCGGTTGCCCACGGTCGACGCCCGTTTCTCGAGTTTCTTTGGATTATTATTTTTTCTTTCTTCTGGCTTCGACCTTCAATAACGTCGTCTGAGGTGCTGCCGAGTTGCAGGTAAGTTCGTTTCTTACTCGCCGCCAGTATTATGTCCGTGTATAATTGAGACACGGACTGCAGGAGTTGATTATAACAAGTCTTTACGGAATGGAGACAACCTGGAAACTGAAACTACAGAAGCCTGCTAGGGCCTTTTATACAGGGGTGGTCACTGCCGGTACTGCAGTCTGAGACCAGTTATTCCCTTAAAGGTACATACACAACAGCAGGGCCACGCACTACTTCAAGGAATCCGCGCAGCCGGCTTCCAGCATTTCAATGTAAAAACCGCACATGCGAGATACCTTGAATGGCCCGTGCAGCTCCTTAAAGGGGCCGCGCAGGGCCAGAAGAAATTACAGGGAACATAGGATACAGATCAGCCGCGATCTCATTGAATGGCGGAACAGGCTCGAGGGGCTGCATGGCCTCCTCCTGTGTACATGAGAACCCCCCTCCCGTCATCTCAATCCCCCCCATCATCTCACCCCCCCATCATCTCAACAGCCCCCCTCCCACCCCCGCCCCCATTAAAATTCCCGCTTATATCATTATTTCTGACCCAGCTAAAAATATACAGGTATAAACAACATTGATAATATAAAAGTACATATTAGAATGAAATAACCCCTGTCTCGGGGGTCTGGGGATTACCTGTTCTCTCGGCTTCTGGCTTCATTTCATTACCTGGCCCATGTTACTCATTTCTTTCCTTGCACTCAGCCCCAAACTTTGACATTTCCCTCAAATCTTTTTTTTATCAGTCTCTACTCTGCTGTCTTCCTTTGATCCAGCTCCTTCACATTCCTGCAGCTTTTCAAACGTGGCTGTTTTAATGGGATTGTTAAACCCGTTCAAATGGTAAACAGAGGAGTCTGACCCAAATGCATTAAGCAATCTTAAAAAACAACACACGGAATAATTATTACTCCCAGCAGCCTCTCGTACTATTCGCTCCCTTGGTAAATTATTAACCTTGGGGTGAAAAAAATTACAGGATCTTCCTGACAGTTCAGAGGTTTACAACATAATTTTCTCTTTCCAAATTAGTTTCACAGAACTTTCCACAAGCTGGCTCGTCCCCCTTTGCACAATCAGGAAAGGCGTTTCCCTCACTTTTCATTATCTGGAAAATGTCAATAAACTTTCCTCCAATCCAACGGGAAGAAGCTCAAATTAATTTAACTTTTCTCATAATTTAAGTTTCGAATACTCTGCGTCATCGTGGTTCCTCCATATCCTCTCAAGGACAATGATAGCCTTCCTGTGGTCAGGTGACCAGAGCCCCATGCGATACTGACCTGTGCCCTTTTACAGCACAAATACAAGGGCCTAGAAATTCGGTGGGCTGCGCCACCAGTTAGCGCCTAAAGAGGGCACTCAGTGGCTTTAGCGCCACTGGCCGCGCCTCCCACGATATTTAGCTGGGGCGCTAATGGCAGCGTTAACCTGTTGCGCTGCGCCGCCTCCGATGACGTCATCGGTGTGCGCAGCGCCCCGCTACCGCCCCGATCGCGATATTTGGCAGCGACCGCCTCTGTAGCGCTGTTCGCAAATGGCGCCCGGTTCATGGGGCCTTCCTGTGGCGGCAGTGACGCAAATTAAGGTGGAGGTGCAGGGCGGCCGTTTTTTTCGGTGGCCGCCTGCCAGCACCTCCGTCCCCGGCCTCCTGATCGCCCCCCGCGGCATTGCCGGCTGTTTTCCGAGAGCCCGGCACTTCTCCTCGGTGCCGGGCTCTTTTGCTGGCATTTGCGATCTCCGATCGCACTGGTGCAGGCCCCTCCCCCTTAAGAATGGGAGAAAGGCCTGCAGTACCGCAGCGCGCCGTGCCGCAGCGTGTGGCGCTGTGGCACGTTGCACTGCGATATTCAGTTTCAGCGCCCTAAGAGGGATGCGGAGCGCCTCAAGCCTCGCCCCGTGTCACTCTTGGGGCGCTCAAGCTGAATTTCCGGCGGTCGCTACTGCTCCAAACGCTGCGCTAAATCCGGCACCCAGGCGAACTTGGCGCCCCATTTGCGGCTCAACCCAATTTCTCCCCCTAGCTCTTCTGAATGATGTCCTGCCACTCTGCAACTGCGACCGCTTCCTCATTTCCTGTCTTCTCGCTGCCCCCTTTGTGGAACAGTGTGAAGTGGCGGAAGGAGCCACAGGCTGATTAACAGTCTGACGGGCTGCGTAAATGCTCCTTCCATGGCCGTAACCGACTTTCTCCCAGCTGATGGGGGGGTGGGGGGGGAGTTAGTCCGATACGGCGGGAGGGTTTGATGGGCTCCCACAACCCATACGATGAGGAGGGGGGGCGGGGGCCACCCACACCCACCGGACGCAAGTATCCCGCTGGATGTCATAGATACATAGAAGATAGGAGCATGAGTAAGCCATTCAGCCCCTCGAGCCTGCTCTGCCATTCAATGAGATCATGGCTGATCAGCCAAACTCAGTACCCTGTCCCTGCCTTCTCCCCATTTCCCTTGATCCCTTTAGCCTTGAGAAATATATCCAACTCCTTCTTAAATATATTTAATGAATTGGCCTCAACTGTCTTCTGTGGTAGAGAATTCCACAGGTTCACCACTCTCTGGGTGGAGAAATTCCTCCTCATCTCAGTCCTAAATGGCTTACCCCTTATCTTTAGACTGTGACCCCTGGTTCTGGACTCCCCCGACCATCGGGAACAACCTTCCTGCATCTAGTCTGTCTAGTCCTGTTTGAATTTTGTAAGTTTCAATGAGATCCCCTCTCATTCTTCTAAACTCTAGCGAGTATAAGCCCAATCGACCCAATCTCTCCTCATACGTCATTCCTGCCATCCCAGGTATCAGCCTGGTGAATCTTCGCTGAACTCCCTCCATGGCAAGAACATCCTTCCTCAGATAAGGAATTCTGAGCTGGAGCGCCGGTTTCCAATCACCGGGACGTCTGCAAATGGTGTTCCGAACCCTGCACCTTCCGGCCCAGAGACGGGATTGTTACCACTGCGCCAAAGGCTCACGCCTACAACTGCATCACATCACCTATAACTGAGCTGTCGGCTATCAATTTCTCCATTCTAACCCCCGAGACAGGTGGTTATGGTACTAGACTAGTAAGCTCAAGAACACCGAGTTCAAAGCCCACCATGGCAGTTTGGGAACCTGAGTTCAGTTTTAAATAAAATCTGGAAATAAAAAGCTGGGATTAGCAAAAGGGAATGTCGTTAGAAACCCAAATGTTTGAAGATAGAAATGTGCCGTCGTTACCTGGTCTGGCTCATGTGACTCCAGTCCTACACCAATGTCGTTGTCTCCGACCTGCTTTTAAACAGGCAGTAAGCATGTCACCACTTTCTCAAGGGCAGATAGGGATGGCCTTGTCAGTGACATTCACATCCCAGGAATGAATTTAAAAGAAAGACTGCATTCCTAACTGGTCACTGTTCCAGTTAACAAATGTTCCCTTTTTTGGCTTCTTTATAAGTGTCAGCGTAGCTCAATTAGTCCGTGCGTCAGAAGGTTGTGGGCTCAATCCCACTCTGACTTGAGCACAGAATCTGGGCTGACACGTCACTGAAATGCGAAGGGTGTGCTGCATTGCTGAAAGTGCTGTTTTTCAGGCGACACCTTAAACCAAGGTCCGGCCCGCCTGTTCAGGACCAATTCCCTTATTTGAGGTGAGGCGGGGGGAGGTGGGTGGAGGGAGAGGCTGCGTTGTCTGTGCTGGTGCCCTGTTCTCGACCCTGCTGGACTCTGTGGGGTCAGGCCATCGAAACATTCGCATACACCTCCTGCACCTTGTCCTCAGTGTGCAGGGAGTGTGATGAGAACTGGTGATCAGGGCATAAGGAGTGTAGATGTACAGGAGGAGGCCAGTCAGCCTTTCAAACCTGTTTCGCCATTCAGTTAGATCACGGCTGATCTGTACCTCAACCCCATTGACCCGCCTTTGCTCCGTATCCCTCGATACTCTTGCCCAACAAAAATCTATCGATCTCAGCCTTGAATATTTCAATTGGCCCTCAGCATCCACAGCCTTTGGGGGGAGAGAGTTCCAGATTTTCACTAAATCTTTGTGTGAAAAAGTGCTTCTTGCTTTCACTCCCAAACAGCCTAGCTCTAATTTTAAGATTGTGCCCCCTTGTTCTGGATTTCCCCATCAGAGGAAATAGTTCCTCTGTATCTGCCCTATTGGATCCCTTTATCATTTTAAACACTTTGATTGGATCGCCCGTCAACTTTTTAAACTCAAGAGCATATAAAAGTGCGAAAAAAATATGTTACGAGAATGGAAAGGAAAAAGTTAGCAACAAGTTTGGGACAACAGCTAAAACTTGTGACAGCGTATGTTTGTGGCCACATTTCTCCACAATTTGGGTTACTTGACCATTTTCACACCAATTCGAGATGCGAGTCATGCTAAGACACTTCTCCACGGGGAGGGGAAATCACAACAGTCACTTTTGATTAAAATATATAAGATCCTGAGGGTGGATGTGGAGAGGATGTTTCCTCTTGTGGGAGAATCTAGAACTAGGGGTCACTATTTAAAAATAAGGGGTCGCCCATTTAAGACAGAGAGGAGGAGAATTTTTTTCTCACAGAGGGTCGTGAGTCTTTGGAACTCTCTTCCTCAGAGGGCGGTGGAAGCAGAGTCTTTGAATATTTTTAAGGCAGAGGTAGATAGATTCTTGATAAGCAAGGGGTGAAAGGTTACCGGGGGTGAAAGGTTATCGGGGGTAGGCGGGAATGTGGAGTAATCAGATCAGCCATGATCTTATTGAATGGAGCAGGCTCGAGGGGCCGAGAGGCCGACTCCTGCTCCTAATTCGTATGCTCGTATGTTCGTATGTTCACTTAACTATTTATAAGCTAACAACCCAGCCTGTGACCCTGGCTTAAACCCAAGATCAGGCTATGAATCTGAATTAGGTTTAAATTCCTGCTTGGCATGGCAAAACCAAGAAGGAGAAAACAAAGAGGTCCCCTACACGAAATTGGTGGGTTAAAGGCATCACCCAGAATGATACAACAACAATAACTTGTATTTATATAGTGCCTTTAACGTAGTAAAACGTCTCAAGGTGCTTCACAGGGGCGATTATCAAACAAAATTTGACACCGAGCCACGTAAGGAGATATCAGGACAGGAGAACAAAAGCTTGGTCAAAGAGGTCGGTTTTAAGGAGCATCTTAAAGGAGGAGAGAGAGAGGCAGAGAGGTTTAGGGAGGGAATTCCAGAGCTCAGGGCCCAGGCAGCTGAAGGCATGGCCGCCAATGGTGGAGCGATTAAAATCGGGCATGCGGAAAAGGCCAGATTAATTTGGAGCAGCGAGGTCCCAGGTTGAATTAGTGGTCCAGGCTAAGGAGCGGCGTTCTAATCAGTTTCAGTTCCCTGATGTAGGGCAGGGAGAGAGAAATTAACCAGATGAACAGAATTTTAAAAGGAGCAGAACAAAGGGCAAGGGGAAGGGAAGAGGGGTAAAAAATAAAACAAATCACATAGGGGAAATAGAAACAGAATGGCCTGGTGATAGTGAAAGAGGCGGTCGGAGAGATACTGGATGAGATAAAAATTGATAAAGAGGAGGTACTAGAAAGGCTGGCTGTACTTAAAGTAGATAAGTCACCAGGTCCGGATGGGATGCATCCGAGGATGCTGAGGGAATTGAGGGTGGAAATCGCGGAGGTACTGGCCATAATCTTCCAATCCTCTTTAGATACGGGGGTGGTGCCAGAGGACTGGAGAATTGCAAATGTTACACCATTGTTCAAAAAAGGGTGTAAAGATAAACCCAGCAACTACAGGCCAGTCAGTTTAACCTCGGTAGTGAGGAAGCTTTTAGAAACAGTAATCGGGGGCAAAATTAACAGTCACTTGGATAGGGGTGGATTAATTAAGGAAAGCCAGCATGGAGTTGTTAAAGGCAAATCGTGTTTAACTAACTTGCTCGAGTTTTTTGATGAGGTAACAGAGAGGGTTGATGAGGGCAATGCGGTTGACATGGTGTACATGGATTTCCAAAAGGCATTTGATAAAGTGCCACATAATAGGCTTGCCATCAAAGTTGAAGCCCATGGAATAAAAGGGACAGTGGCAGCTTGGATACGGAATTGGCTAAGTGACAGGAGACAGAGAGTAGTGGTGAACGGTTGTCTATCGGACTGGAGGAAGGCATACAGTGGTGTTCCCCAGGGGTCGGTACTGGGACCACTGCTTTTCTTGATATATATTAATGTCTTGGACTTGGGTGTACAGGGCACAATTTCAAAATTTGCAGATGACACAAAACTTGGAAGTATAGTGAACAGTGAGGAGGATAGTGATAGACTTCAAGACAACATAGATAGGCTGGTGAAATGGGCGGACACGTGGCAGATGAAATTTAATACAGAAATGTGCGAAGTGATACATTTTGGTAGGAAGAACGAGGAGAGGATGAGATACTTCAGTTATGTGGAGAGACTGGAGGAGCAGGGGTCCTCCTTAGAGCAGAGAAGGTTGAGAGGAGATTTGATAGAGTTGTTCAAAATCATGAGGGGTCTAGACAGAGTAGATAGAGAGAAACTGTTCCCATTGGTGGAAGGGTCGAGAACCAGAGGACACAGATTTAAGGTGATTGGGAAAAGAACCAAAGGCGACATGAGGAAAAACTTTTTTACGCAGCGAGTGGTTAGGATCTCGAATGTACTGCCTGAAAGGGTGGTGGAGGCAGATTCAATTGTGGCTTTCAAAAGGGAATTGGATAAGTACCTGAAGGAAAAAATTTGTAGGGCTACGGGGAAAGGGCGGGGAGTGGGACTAGCAGAGACCCAGCACAGGCTTGACGGGCTGAATGGCCTCCTTCTGTGCTGTAACCGTTCTATGATTCTATGGTGGAGAACAGGAGATGGTTAAATTGAATCATAGAATAGTACAGCACAGGAGGAGGCCCGTCAGCCCATTGGGTTTCCGCCGGCTCTTTCGAAGAGCAGTCCCTCTCCTCCGCTCTTTCCACATATCCCTGCAATTTTTTCTCCTTCAAGTATTTATCCAATTCCCTTTTGAAGGCTACTAATGAATCTGTTTCCACCGCCCTATCAGGCAGCGCATTCCAAATCCTAACCACACGTTGTGTAAAATAGTTTTTCCTCATGTCGCCTCTGGTTCTTTTGACAATCACCTTAAATCTGTTATCGACCCTTCAGCCATTGGAAACAGTTTCTCTTTATTTACTCCATCTAAACCCTTCATGATTTTAAACACCTCTATCAAATCTCCTCTTGGCCTTCTCCAAGGAGGACAACCTCAGCTTCTCCAGTCTATCCACGTAACTATAATCCCACATCCCTGGAACCATTCTAGTAAATCTCTCCTGCACCCTCTCCAAAGCCTCCACGTCCTTCCGAAAGTGCGGAGCCCAGAATTGGACACAATACACCAGCTGGGGTCAAACTCGTGTTTTATAAAGGTTTAGCAGAACTTCCTGTCTTTTGTACTCTCTGCCTCTGTTTATAAAGCCCAGGATCCCATGTGCTTCATTAACTGCTTTGTTAACCTCTCCTGCCACCTTCACAGATTTGTGCACAAACCCCCCCAGGTCGCTCTGTTCTTCACCCCCTTTAACATTGTACCTTTTAGTGTGTCTGGTCTCTCCTCATTCTTCCTACCAAAATGTATCACCTCACATTTCTCTGTGTTGGATTTCATTTGCCACGTGTCCGCCCATTCCACCAGCCTGTCGATGTCTTCTTGAAGTCTGTCACTATCTTCCTCACTGTTTACTACACTTCCAAGTTTCGGGTCATCTGCAAATTTTGAAATTGTGCCCTGTACCCCCAAGTCCAAGTCATTAATGTGTATCAGAAACAGCAGTGGTCCTAGTATTGAACCCTGGCGATCTCCACTGTATACCACCCTCCAGTCAAAAAAACAGCCATTCACCACAACTCTCTGTTTTCTATCTTTTAGTTAATTTTGTGTCCATGCTGCTACTGCCCCTTTTATCCCATGGACTTCAGTTTTGCCAACAAGCCTAATATGTGGTACTTTATCAAACGCCTTTTGCAAGTCCATATACACAACATCAACTGCACTGCCCTCATCCACCCTCTCTGTTACCTCATCAAAAAACTCAATCAAGTTAGTCAAACACGATTTGCCCTTAACAAATCCGTGCTGGCTCTCCTTTATTAGTCCACACTTGTCCAAGTGGCTGTTAATATTCTCCCAGATTATTGTTTCCGAAAGTTTCCCCACCACCGGCAGTAAACTGCCTGACCTATAATTGCCAGGTTTATCCTTCTCCACTTTTCTGAACAAAGGTGTAACATTTGCAATCCTTCAGTCCTTTGGCACCACCCCTGTATCTAAGGGGGACGGGAAGATTGTGACCAGCACCTCCGCAATTTCTACCCTTACTTCCCTCAGTAACCTGGGATGCTTCCCATCCGGACTGAGTGACTTATCCACTTTAATTACCGCCAGCCTTTCTAGTACCTGCTATTTATCTATTTTTATCTCATCCAGTATCCCGGCAACCTCCTCGTTTATCATAGCTTTGGCAAGTCCTCTTCCTTGGTGAAGACTGATGCAAAATGCTCAGTTAGTACCTCAGCCATGCCTTCTGCCTCCACCAATGGATTTCCATTTTGGTCCCTAATCTGCCCCTCGGTCCTCTGACAACCCTTTTAATAATGTTAATATGCCAGCAGAAGACCTTTAGATTCCCTTTTATGTTAGCTGCCAATCTATCTAAATGGCAGAACGGATTTGCACACGGGAAGAAAGAGGTATAATGAGAGAAATCAAAGAAATGAAAGACATTAAATGATGTTCATATCTATCTATCTATCTATCTATCTATATTATGTCTGTCTGTCTGTATGTCTGTATGTATGTCTGTATGTATGTCTGTATGTCTGTCTGTCCGCTATACACTCAAAAGTTATAGAGCGTACCTACACATATGTTATATCAAAAGAAAGCTGATGATCAGGGGAGTGTCATAGGTATATTTACTTTTTGGTCAGACAAAAATTGTTCGGACAGTATACAAAAAACGTTCAAAAATCCGCTCATTAGCAGTTGACCAACCCTACCGCTCATTAGCGTTGAGTGACGTGATGGTTGACCAATCCTACAGTTCAGTGACCTGATGGTTGACCAATCGGTGCATCACGGGTGGGACCTAATCCTGCAGCCTCCCGAAACTTCGCCGCCATTTTTTCCCCTGCTGTTCCTCAACAGCAAGCGGGGCAGCTGCGTTGGCCCGCCGGAGCGGGAGGTGAGTTGGGGTCACTCAGGCCGATGGGGTCACTCGGGCCGGGCCTCACAACCGCTTGGACCGAGACACAGAGCGGGGGAGCGTCAGCGGCCGGCCGTCAACCACGCGGCCCTCTAAACTGCCCTGGCAACGCCAGGCCCCCCCTGCTAGTGTAATATATTCCAATTCCGAGGAGGTATTCCACACTTTAACATCAGTCCGTGTTCTCCCGACAGACACTGCCTGATCTGCTGAGTGTTTCCAGTGTGTTATGTATTTGTTCCATGTAAAAGCAAGTTCTTTTCTTTCTCTACACTACACCACTCCATCCCAGTAAAGATCCCCGTACACTGCCCAAGTCATAGGTCTTAATTCCAAAAGTGAAGATTCTAATTCAACCGTCCATGTATCTTCACTGAGTGCAATTCAGCTTGAGTACAAAAATTCAGATCAAATAAAGCAAGCCCTTTCACCCCCACTATATAGATTTATGTATCAATCCCATTCCCATTCATTCTTATCGTATAGATTCCAGTGGATCAAACCCATTCCCATTCAATCCCAATGCATAGATTCCCAATGGATAAAACCCATTCCAGTCCAATCCCAATGTATAGATTCCCAATGGATCAATCCCATTCCCGTTCAATCCAAATGTATAGATTCCCAATGGATCAAACCCATTCCCATTCAATCCCAATGTATAGATTCCCAATGGATAAAACCCATTCCAGTCCAATCCCAATGTATAGATTCCCAATGGATCAATCCCATTCCCGTTCAATCCCAATGTATAGATTCCCAATGGGTGAAACAAATTCCTGTTCAATCCCAATGTATAGATTCCCAATGGATAAAACCCATTCCAGTCCAATCCCAATGTATAGATTCCCAATGGATCAATCCCATTCCCATTCAATCCCAATGTATAGATTCCCAATGGGTGAAACAAATTCCTGTTCAATCCCAATGTATAGATTCCCAATGGATAAAACCCATTCCCATTGAATCCCAATGTATAGATTCCCAATGGATAAAACCCATTCCCATTCAATCCCAATGTATAGATTCCCAATTGGTAAAACCCATTCCCATTCACTCCCAATGTATAGATTCCCAATGGATAAAACCATCCCCCTTCAATTGCAATGTTTAGATTGTCGATGGTCAAAACCTTTCCCCAGTGTATAAAATGGTCAAGTTAAATATAATACTTCCGTACACAATTTTAGATCAGGCATGAAATGTTTGATAATCTTCTTAATTTAAATACCTCAGTTCAGAGTCAACAGCAGTTTAGAGATTAAAGCGATTTGGTTTCAAAATCTTTTCTCTCAGACCGAATGACTCCATGATTATAGGATTATAGGTCCGTAAATGTCTTTTATTTGCTAAAGCAAATCACACACTTTACTCCAGGTGAGAAAGGTTTTCTTCCTTGAGATGTTTTTTAAAAAATGTTTCTTGCCATGTTGACAGGAAACCATTAGACTCCTGGCAACATGTTCGAAACGGCCTGGCTCATTTCAGTAAATGTAAAGTACAAACCAATAGCCTCCATGTTAGTATGCAGCAGCACAACAGCGAGTTACCAACCCTCCAGGATTGCCCTGGAGTCTCTGGGAATTAAACATTAATCTCCAGGGCACAGCTGCGAGTAACACCGGGAGAGAAAAATCATAGAGGCATTAAAAAGGATTGTGTGCACTTTACATTCTCTTTCAACACTTCTGCTTGTCAGATATAAAAATATCGGAGTTGGAGAAAAAGAGGCTGTTTGACCGGGTGGGGCGGTTGGGCGCGGGAGGTCCTGTGGTGAAACCTCCAGAAATACGTCCAACCAGAGTTGGCAACCCTGGTGCACCATCCAGCCGAGCGTAACATTTCTTGGGAAAGTCGGAGGACGATTCCCTAGACCTGACGCCATGTAAAGGCGTGGGAGCAGTGCAGGGCCCCCTCTACCCACCGCACATTGTGGGGATGGGCCGGAATCCTCGGGTAGGAGAGCGTGACTGGGCCGCAGAAATTGCATCAAGGAATTCTCTGAACGGTATGCTGAGCTCATTCAGACTCCGGCATATTTCTAAGCAAGAACTTCAATACCATTTGAAAGCATTCCTTGCATTTCTGCTCATAAGGGTCCAATAGTTCAAAGTATTAACAGCACAGAAACAGGTCATTCGGATCAACAGGTCCATGTCAGTGTTTGTTCTCCACACGAGCCTCCTCCCACTCTACTTTATCGAACTCTACCAGCATAACCTTCTATTCCTTTCTCCCTCGTGTTTATCCAGCTTCCCCTTAAATGTATCTATACTATTCGCCTCAACCACTCCCTGTGGTAGCGAGTTCCACATTCTCACCACTCTCTGGGTAAAGAAGTTTTTCCTGAATTCCCTATTGGATTTATTAGTGATTATCTTATATTTAGGGCCCCAGTATTTGCAGGACATTCTGGAGTCTATGACAAACCCTTTCAAAATCAGGTCACCTCTCAGTCTTCTCTTTTCAAGAGAAAAGAGCCCCAGGCTGTTCAGTCTTTCCTGATAGGTTTAACCTCTCCATTCTGATATCATCCCAGTAAATCTTTTTCTCAATTTCACAAGTTCCTCTATATCCTTTTTATAATATGGAGACCAGAACTGATCACAGTACTCCAAGTGTGGTCTAACCAAGGTTCGATACCAGTTTAACGTCACTTCTCTGCTTTTCAATTCTATCCCTCTAGAAATGAACCCCAGTGTTTCCTTTGCTTTTTTTTTAATGGCCTTATTAACCTGGTTAACGCAACAAGTAATTAAAGATGTGGCGTGTGTCTGTCTTATTTTAAATTAATAAGAGCTTCATTCCCCCCCGCCCCCGACACCCACCGGCCCCACCCACCCCCCCGCCGCTCACCCCCCCCACCCCCCACCCACCACCACCCCCCCCACTCACCACTCACCAGCCACCACCCACCGGCCCCACCCACCACCACCCCCCCACCCACCACCACCCCCCCCACTCACCACTCACCAGCCACCACCCACCGGCCCCACCCACCACCACCCCCCCCACCCACCACCACCCCCCCCACTCACCACTCACCAGCCACCACCCCGACTCCTCTGTGGGGAGATGCAGCCTGTAATAAGCCACACAGAGCAGAAAGGCCCAGATTTGATCCCTGGTCTTTGCTGAGTTAAGTGATCTCACTAGAGACAGCAAGAGGTGGAGGTGGGGGTGGAGGTGAGTGGGTGGGCGGGTGGGTGGTCGGTGGTGGGGGTGGGGGGTGGGGTGGGAGTGAGCTGCTGAGTTGTGGGTGGGGATGGGTGGGTGGGGGTGGGGGTAAGTGGGTGGGGGTGAGCGGGTGGGTGGTGGGTGGCTGGTGGGTGGGGGTGGGTGGGTGGCGAGTGGTGGGGTGGTGGGGGTAAGCGGGTGGGTGGGTGGCGAGCGGGTGGGCGGGTGGGTGGGGGTGGGCGGGTGAGTGGGGGGTGGGCGGGCGGGTGGGGGTGGCGAGCGGGTGGGGGGTGGGGGTAGGGGTGGGGGTGGGCGGGCGGGTAGTGGGGATGGGTGGTGGGTGGACGGGTGGGGGGTGGGCGAGCGGGTGGGTGGTGGGTGGGGGTAGGCAGGTGGGTGGTGGGTGGGGGTAGGCAGGTGGGTGGTGGGGTGGTGCCTAGAACTGACCTCTGCCCAAGGAAAGGGGAAGCTCCCGGGGCTCGCACATTAAAGCTAGTTACCCGGGTGACGCAGTGAGTGTTGTGGACACACTTGGCAAGTTTCGGTGCTTTCAGAAAATTGCTAAAAGGTAAAAAAGAAATCAATGAATATAAGAGAGCGGCTAACTTGTTTGCACTGAATTCCACCCCGCACACATATACATTCTCATATACAAATTTAAATTCAACAAACATCATTCACAATAAGTGAGAAAATAAAAGCTTTTAATGTGCTGTCAGCGATCTTACCTGGGCTTGCTGCAATCGAGGTCTGGAGTGTGGCGAGGAGCGAGCAGGTACTATATCTACACACTCAAAAGACTTTTGTTTTGAAAAGGAAGTAGTTGGTTATAGGTTGACTGAAGATTATTAGGGGCTGTCAAGCACAGCAATGACGTTTGAAAATGCATTTCCTTCACAGGACTTTACAGATAACGATTGCCTTCATCCTCTTGGCTGTTATCCAACTTTCACTGCTAATGTGTAACTAAACGTTCTCTTGTTTCAAAAGCACATGACAGCTCAGTGCCAGCACTGGGCGCAGAAGGACATAATGATTAGGAGCAGGAGTGGGCCATTCGGCCCCTCAATAGAACCATGGCTGAGCTTCGACCTCAACACCACTTTCCCGCCCAATCCCCATATCCCTTGATTCCGCTGGAATCCAAAGATCTATCGATCTCAGATTTGAATATACTCAACGACTGATCCTCCACAGCCCTCCAAAGATTCACCACCCTCTGAGTGAAGAAATTCCTCCTCATCTCAGTCTTAAATGGCCGACCCCTTATTCTGAGACTGTGACCCCTGGTTCTAGACTCTGCAGCCAGGGGGAAACAATCTCTCAGCGTCTACTCTGTCAATCCCCCTCAGAACCTTACGATGCAGAGATATCAGCTGGAAATGGTCAAAAACCCAGATCTTCTTCTCAACGTATTTCCTAGCGGATATTTGGGGGGGCGGTAGCGGGGGGGGGTTGGATTTTCCTTCTCAATTCCCCACTCCACCCCCCCCGAAATCAGTCTGAATAACAGCGAGAAAAGTGGGAAAGGCCTACTGCTGCGCTCCACCCACGAGCTCAATTTTCCTCTCCCTGCCCCTGCTGGCTGCCTCATCCTTGTCTGCGGCTAAAGGTAGATGCTGGTGGGGAGGTGGGCCCTGACCAGCCACCAGATTTCTCTTCCCGACCGCCAGGCCCTTTTTTTTGGCCTGGGACTTGGCGAAGGCCTCAAAAAGCAAATGTCCTCTTCTCATCTCTGGGGACTCTTCAGCAGCACCAGAATTCTTCGCCCTTACAACACTGGCCTCCGTCTGGGTGGAATGGGGAGCGCGCTGACCCAGAAAAATGATTTAGGGTTATAGGGGGGTCAAAGTTGCGAGCTGAAGTCCTGCCCTAGTGTTGCCAGCAGGAAGTCAACTCCTTCAGGAATGGAGGAGGAGGGGTGGGACTGGTGGGCGGGGGTGGGGGGGGTGGAGGTTGTAGGGGGGAATTTGGCAGAACAATGAAGCAAACAATCCAGGAAATAAGATAGAAAGAAAGACTTGCATTTCTATAGCGCCTTTCATGACCACCAGATGTCTCAAAGCGCTTTATAGCCAATGAAGTACTATTTGAAGTGGAGCCGCTGTTGTAATGTAGGAAATGCAACAGCCAATTTGCGCACAGCAAGATCCCACAAACAGCAATATGATAATGACCAGATATTGGCCCAGAAATTCCAGAACGGGGCTTGCAGCGCGTGCAAGCCCTGTATTTACACTTACCCCGCGCTACTGCCGATCAGCTCCAGGGACGCCTGGAATTGGTGTTTCCAGAAGAAGAATCCCGGGCAGCGTATGACGTCACGCCGCCCAGGAGTGCAGCCAGCGCGAAGCCAGGAGCGTGCAGTGCAAGTGAGACATGCCCCTTGAGGTCTCAGTTTCACTGGACACGCCCCCAATGTTTCTGTCAAGCTGCTTTGCTTTTTTACATGCAAAGCAGCAGTTTAAATAGGTTTTTGGAAGTTTTTTGAAGATTTTGGTAACTTTTATAAACTTTTTTAAATGTTTACATTATTTTGAGTAATCTGAAGTAGTTTTAAACAGAATTAAAGCAATTTAAAGACTTTTAAAAGCCCTAAAAGAATTTTTTTAATTCCATTTATTTATTTAGCAATGTCGTCGTCATACGTGTCTTCACACTGTTCCCTTTGGGGAACTGTATGAAGTGGTGGAAGGATTTATGGCCATGATTAACGCTCATTCCGTGACCGTAACCATCTTTGAACCAGGCATTAGGGTGGTTAGTCCTATGGCGGGAGGGTTTTACGGGCTCCCACAAGCTATACAAGGAGGGGGGGCCACCCACACCCACGGACGCAAATATCCCACTGGATGTCAACCCAGAATTTAGAGCCGGAGCTCCGACTCCACTTGCCGGGACTGTCTGGAGCGGGGTTCGAAACCCTACGCTGATCTGGCCCAGCAGCGGGGATCCTACCGCTATGACAAAGGCCCAATCCGATTAGCAACGTGAAATGGCAGCATAGGGCTCCAGTCACGGGGAGGGAAAAGGCGCAGGAAACGTATGGGTGTCACCTTTTGTGCGGAGTGGGCCTTTTGCGTAGCAGTAAGCATCCCCGCCGCTGGGCCAGAAGGAGTAGGGTTTTGAACCCCACTCCAGACAGTCCCGGCAAGTGGAGTCGGAGTTCCAACTTTAAATTCTGGGTGGACATCCAGCGGGATACTTGCGTCCGTGGGTGTTGGTGGCCCCCCCCACCTCAGATGGGTTGTGGGAGCCCGTAAAACCCTCCCGCCATAGGACTAACCACCCTAATGGCTGGTTCAAAGATGGTTACGGTCACGGAATGAGCGTTAATCACGGCCATAAATCCTTCCACCACTTCATACAGTTCCCCAAAGGGAACAGTGTGAGGATGCGTACGATGATGACCTCTTGCGCAATGCACCTCCTTGGACCCTCAGTCGCAGATGCGAGGGGGCAAGTCGTGCAATTGTTAAATTTTTCATTTTATTGACATGTAAAATGTTGGCCCAGTAATTCCCTTCCAAATGCGCGAGTACGGTCGGGGTACTTACGCATCTGGCTGGATGAAATGTCGGTTTTCAGCATGCACAGTGCATGTGGGGAAAACCGGCATTTCCTGTCCTCTGAACGAAGGGGTTCAGAGGCAGAACGCGTGCGACTGCACAGGCAGCGCGTGCGCAGTATAATTCGCCGCTTTCATTAATGCTTTCAGTGAGGTCAAGTCATTACAACTTACACATGAAAAAAGCATGGGTACAGTTGCTCCAGAGGCTGTGGAGGAAGATATTTATTATCGTGGAGCTTCTGAAAGTATGTATGTCTGTATATATTCCTTTGCGTGTTATGTATATATTCCTTTACTTATGTGTATGAATGTATTATTTAATTATGACTTTCAGAGAAAGTAACTTATTGGAAAATCATAATTAAAAACATACATTCATACACATTAGTAAAGGAATATAAAACATACATACATATACGTAAAGGAATATATGTGGACATACATACATAACTCATTCTCACATTCCATTCACACACCCACAATTGCTCCTTCTACCTACCGTTCTGAAAACCCTTTTAAAAAAAAAAAAAATTTTAACTTTAAAACTTACTTAAAATTTCTTAAAATAACTTCCCTCCCTTTCCCAAACAAAAATATTGCATTTCAGAAGCTCCACGATAAAATGTTTCTTCCTCCGCAGCCAATGAACCACTTTACACTTGCTTTTTTCAAGTGTAAATTCTGAGGACTTACCCTCACGGATTTCATGAATGAAATCTATGAAGTTCACTGCGCAAGCGCTGCCTGTGCAGTCGCACGCGCTCGAGGTCTGGAAATGCCGGCGTTCCCCGCATGCACTGTTCATGCTGAACGCCGGCATTTCCAACGGCCAGATGCGTGAGTACCCCGAGCGCACTCACGCCTTTGGCCGCGAATTTCTGGCCCAATCTATTTTTGTTATGTTGGTTGAGGGATAAATGTTAGCAAGGCAACCGGGGAGAACTCCCCTGCTCTTCTTCGAAATAGTGCCGTGGGATCTTTTACGTCTACCTGAGAGAGCAGACGGGGCCTCGGTTTAACGTCTCGTCCGAAAGACGGCACCTCCGACAGTGCGGCGCTCCCTCAGCACTGCACTGGGAGTGTCAGCCTAGCTTTATGTGCTCAAGTCTCTGGAGTGGAACTCTAAACCCACGACCTTCTGACTCAGAGGCGAGAGTGCTGCCCACTGAGCCACGGCTGACACTAAGTGAGTACCCACTCCACCGCTGGGAATACAGTGGCAGCAGGGCCTCTGGCCACTGACTGTTCCGACCATTGGCCCTGTCCAAAAATCCTGGGGACGGAGTCTTATTAATATTTAGGGCACATGGGCCATGACTGAAAAGAGGGTCTGCCAGTGCTGTGCTAGGCACAGTGGCACATAGTGACTTTGTTACTGGAGTCAGGGACATGAGAACAATCAATCCAGAGAATGGGAGCTCAAATCCCACTATGGACAGTTCAAGAATTTGAATTCAATTTAAAATAAAAAGCTGGTCTCAGTAAACGTGACCATGGTGCTGTCGGATTGATGTAAAAACCCAACTGCTTCACAAATGTCCTTTAGGGAAGGAAACCTTCTGTCCTTACAAGTCTGGGCCTATATGTAACTCCAGTCCCCCATCAACAGGGTTGACCCTCTAGTGTCGTCCGCATGCCCGATACGAGACTCCCAAAACAAGCGCTCTACTCAAAGCTCCGACACGGCAAGAGAGCCCCAGGTGGGCAGAGGAAACGCTTCAAGGACACCCTCAAAGCCTCCTTGAAAAAGTGTAACATCCCCACCGACACCTGGAAATCCCTGGTCCAAGATTGCACAAAGTGGAGGAGAAGCAGCCGGGAAGGTGCCGAACACCTCGAGTCTCTTCGCCAGGAGCAAGCGGAAGCCAAGCGCAGGCAGCGGAAGGAGCGCACGTCAACCCAAGCACCCCACCCACCCGCCCCCTTCAACCACCGTCTGCCCCACCTGTGACAGAGACTGTAGGTCCCGCATTGGACTCATCAGTCACCTGCGAACTCATTTTTAATGTGGAAGCAAGTCATCCTCAGTTCCGAGGGACTGCCTAAGAAGAAGAAGAAGAAGAAGAGTGGCCTAGAAAGCCGCTCCGTTGTATCAAAACTGCTCACTGCCTTTTCAGGGCAGCTGGAGATGGGGAATCAATGACCACATCCCGAGGATGAATAATTATTTCAAATGGGTGATTTCGCGCATGCGCAAAAGTTTGAACGGGCCGCGCAGCCCGTTAAAGGGACCGCGCATCCAAAAAAAATGAGGGGGAAGAGAGGTTATAACCTCTCAGTTCTGGTATCATTTTTGTTAACTTTTTTGCACCTGCTCCAGCCTCCACAGTCTCTTCTATCAATACTCTTGTGGTCAGTGTTTCTTGTTGGTTTCACTCTTATGCTCTTCCTCCTCGTGTTTGCAATGCGTTGCGATACTAATTCACTTTCTCCTACTTTCATTCATTCAAGGCTTCGGAACTGTGCAATCCCTTACTTTGCCTGCATAACAACAGTGATGGCACATCCCAATTATAATTTCATTGGCTGTGACAGCACCTTATATAAATGCAACTTCATTCTTTCTTTCCTGCATCTGACAATCTACAGATTGCTAAACATTACCTAACCACTATTCCCTGACCCTGAAACTGTCTCTGTGAAGGGTTTATATAACTATTAGGGGCGGGAGACAAAGAGATAGCGAGAGACAGATGAGCTAAAATTTCCTCTAATTAAATATTCGGAAGACCAAAGCCAGTCTTCAGTCCCCGCCACAAACTCCATTCCCCAGCCACCGATTCCTTCCCCCTCCCCAGCCACTGTCTCAGGCTGAACCAGACCGATTGCAACTTCGACCTCCTATTTGACCCTGAGGAATAAACGGCTCTTTTTCCGAGTGGCAGGCAGTGACTAGTGGGGTACCGCAGGGATCGGTCCTTGGACCCCAGCTATTCACAATATATATTAATGATCTAGACAAGGGAACTAGATGTAATATCTCCAAATTTGCAGACAACACAAAGCTGGGTGGGCGTGTGTGCTGTGAGGAGGATGCCGAGAAACTCCAGTATGATTTGGACAGGTTGGGTGATTGGGCAGCAGCATGGCAGATGCAATATAATGTGGATAAATGCGAGGTTATCCACTTTGGTAGCAAAAACAGGAAGGCAGATTATTATCTGAATGGCAATAGATTGGGAGAAGGGGAAGTGCAACGAGACCTGGGTGTCCTTGTGCACCAGTCGCTGAAGGTAAGCATGCAGGTGCAGCAGGCGGTTGAGAAGGCAAATGGTATATTGGCCTTCGTAGCAAGAGGGTTCGAGTACAGGAACAAGGATGTCTTGCTGCAGTTGTACAGGGCCTTGGTGAGACCACATCTTGAGTATTGTGTGTAGTTTTGTATCTGAGGAAGGATGTTCTTGCCACGGAGGGAGTGCAGCGAAGATTCACCAGGCTGATACCTGGGATGGCAGGAATGACTATGAGGAGAGATTGGGTCAATTGGGCTTATACTCGCTGGAGTTTAGAAGAATGAGAGGGGATCTCATTGAAACTTATAAAATTCTAAAAGGACTGGACAGACTAGATGCAGGAAGGATGTTCCCGATGGTCGGGGAGTCCAAAACCAGGGGTCACAGTCTAAGGATAAGGGGTAAGCTATTTAGGACAGAGATGAGGAGGAATTTCTTCACCCAGAGAGTGGTGAACCTGTGGAATTCTCTACCACAGAAGGCAGTGGAGGCCAATTCATTAAATATATTCAAGAAGGAGTTGGATATATTTCTTAAGGCTAAAGGGATCAAGGGATATGCGGAGAAGGCAGGGACCGGGTACTGAGTTTGGATGATCAGCCATGATCCCATTGAATGGCGGAGCAGGCTCGAGGGGCCGAATGGCCTACTCCTGCTCCTATCGTCTATGTCTCTATGAGCTGACCTTCCGACCCCGTATTCTCTCCATCAACAAGACCGCCTACTTCCACCTCCATAACATCGCCTGTCTCCGCCCCTGCCTCAGCTCATCCGCTGCTGAAACCCACATCCATGCCTTTGTTACCTCCAGACTTGACTATTCCAACGCACTCCTGGCCGGCCTCCCACATTCCACCCTCCATAAACTTAAACTCATCAAAAACCGACCTCTTTGACCAAGCATTTGGTCACCTGTCCTAATAACTCCTTATGTGGCTCGGTGTCAATTTTCTGTTTGATAATCGCTCCTGTGAAGCACCTTGGGACGTTTTACTATGTTAAAGGTGCTATATAAATGCAAACTGTTAGAATCACCGAATGGTTACAGCACAGAAGGAGGCCATTCGGCCCGTCGAGCCCGTGCCGGCTCTCTGCAAGAGCACTTCAGCTAGTCCCACTCCCCCCGCCCTTTCCCCGTAGCCCTACAATTTTTTTTCCATTCAGGTACTTATCCAATTCCCTTTTGAAAGCCGCGATTGAATCTGCCTCCACCGCCCTTTCAGGCAGTGCATTCCAGATCCTCACCACTCGCTGCGTAAAAAAGTTTTTCCTCATGTCGCCTTTGGTTCTTTTGCCAATCACCTTAAATCTGTCTCCTCTGGTTCTCGATCCTTCCGCCAATGGGGACAGTTTCTCTCGACCTACTCTGTCTAGACCCCTTGTTGTTGTTTCATTCTTTTCAGTCTTGCGGTATGGACTTGGGCCTTTCATGAAGTTTCCTGAATAATAATTCAGTAAGATTTTCACCACTTCTCTTTGAGCCAGACATGCGTGTATACAATGGGGAAAATACCCGGAGATGCTGCTACTTCCATTGGATGGACTCCGACTTCTTCCTAAGTTGGTTTCTCCGATGCCAATGATTGTCCAGCTTCTGGAGGAGGAACATCAACGTGATGAGGGCCCGCCAGTCCAGAGAAGGATGCTCAGGTTGGGAGGTAACTTGGACCCAGGCCAGAAGACTGGGCACTGTCGTACAATGTGTTGATCTTAGAAGGCCGATGCCCTACAGAGCTCCTCTAGAGGCCCGATTTGTGGTCCGGACTAAGTTGAGGCTTTTCTGCCTAGCTGCTGGCACAAGCCAACTAACAGTGCAATAGGTAGGGTAAGCTGGCAAGCAAGAACAGAGGGACCTGGGGGTGCATATTCACAAAACGCTGAAGATGGCAGGATAAGTTGATAAGGCAGTTAAGAATATTATTAATATGGGATAATTGGCTTTGTAAACCGGGGCATTAAATACAAAAACAAGAAAGTCATGCTAAACCTTTACACCTGAGAGGTCAGATGGGGCCTCGGTTTAATGTCTCATCTGAAAGGCGGCACCTCCGACAGTGCAGCACTCCCTCAGTACAGCCCCGGGAGTGTCAGCCTGGATTTTTGTGCTCAAGTCTCTGGAGTGGGACTTGAACCCACGACCTTTTGACTCGGAGGCGAGGGTGCCCCAGGAGAGCGGGTGTGCAATCGACACAGAGGGGTCGCTGAATTGCAAAAACAGGCTCTGTGTCCGTGGGTTGCATTTCCGTGGCTAGAGTGCCCCTCTGATTTCTCTCTCTCTCTCTCTCTCTCTCACTCGCTCCCCATTACTCTCTTTCCCATTAACCTATTTCACAGAATTACAAAGAAACTACATCACAGAAATGGTCCATTCAGCCCAACTGGTCTAGGACAGTGTTAATACTCCACACGAGCCTCCTCCCACTCTAATTACCTTTTCCCACCCTGCTTCCATATCCCTCTATTACCTGTTTCCTCATGTATGTATCAATGCTATTTGCTTTAACCGTTCAACATAACAGCGATTTCCCCATTCTCACTGCTCATAGAGTCATAGAGTCATAGAGTTTTACAGCACAGAAAGAGGCCCTTCGGCCCATCGTGTCTGCGCCGCCCATCCATCCCTGTCCAGTCTAATCCCATTTTCCAGCATTTGGTCCATAGCCTTGTATGCAATGGCATTTCAAGTGCTCATCCAAATGCTTCTTGAATGTTGTGAGGGTTCCTGCCTCTACCACCCTTTCAGGCAGTGAGTTCCAGCTTCCAACCACCCTCTGGGTGAAAAAGTTCCTCCTCAAATCCCCCCTAAATCTCCTGCCCCTTACCCTGAATCTGTGCCCCCTTGTTATTGACCCCCCTACTAAGGGGAAAAGTTCCTCTTTATCTACCCTATCTATGCCCCTCAT
Organism: Somniosus microcephalus; assembly: GCF_052327205.1. NCBI lineage: Eukaryota > Metazoa > Chordata > Chondrichthyes > Squaliformes > Somniosidae > Somniosus > Somniosus microcephalus. Next base: position 8,308,780 of record NC_140994.1, on the reverse strand, counting down.
CATTTTGTACACCTCAATCAGGTCCCCCCTCAGCCTCCTTTGCTCCAAGGAAAACAACCCCAGCCTGTAGAGTCTCTCTTCATAGCTAAGGCGCTCCATCCCAGGTAACATCCTGGTGAATCTTCTCTGCACCCTCTCCAGAGCAATCACATCCTTCCTATAGTGAGGCGACCAGAACTGCACACAGTACTCCAGCTGTGGCCTCACCAGCGTTTTGTACAGCTCCATCATAACCTCCCTACTCTTATATTCTATGCCTCTGCTAATGAAGGCAAGTATCCCATATGCCTTTTTAACCACCTTATCTACCTGCTCCGCTGCCTTCAGGGATCTATGTACATGTACACCAAGGTCCCTCTGACCCTCTGTACTTCCTAGGGCCCTACCACCCATTGTGTATTCCCTTGCCTTATTTGACCGTCCAAAATGCATCACCTCGCATTTTTCCGGGTTAAATTCCATTTGCCACTTTTCCGCCCATCTGACCAACCCGTTAATATCGTCCTGTAGCCTGAGACTTTCCTCCTCGCAATTTACCACCCCACCAATTTTCGTGTCATCCGCGAACTTACTGATCATACCCTTTACATTCTCATCCAAATCGTTAATGTAGATCACAAACAGCAAGGGACCCAGCACCGATCCCTGAGGTACCCCACTGGACACAGGCTTCCAGTCACAAAAGCAACCTTCGACCATCACCCTCTGCCTCCTGCCACTCAGCCAGTTTAGGATCCAACGCGCCAAGGCCCCCTGGATCCCATGGGCTCTTACCTTCTTGACCAGTCTCCTATGCGGGACTTTGTCAAAAGCTTTACTGAAGTCCATGTAAACCACATCCACAGCATTTCCCTCATCTACACAGCTAGTCACCCCCTCGAAAAATTCAATCAGATTGGTCAGACATGATTTACCCTTGACAAAGCCATGCTGACTATCCCCGATTAATCCTTGCCTCTCCAAGTGGAGACTAATTCTGTCCCTCAGAATTTTTTCCAATAATTTCCCTACCACAGATGTTAGGCTCACTGGCCTGTAATTCCCTGGTTTATCCCTGCTACCCTTCTTGAATAATGGTACTACGTTAGCTGTTCTCCAGTCCTCTGGTACATCCCCTGTGGCCAGAGAGGTTCTGAAAATTTGTGTCAGAGCCCCCGCAATCTCCTCCCTTGCCTCACACAACAGCCTGGGATACATCTCGTCCGGGCCTGGGGATTTATCCACTTTTTGGCCTGCTAAAACCGCTAGTACCTCCTCCCTCTCGATGCTAATATGTTCAAGTATGTCACAGTCCCCTTGCCCGATTTCTATGCCTACATCATCTTTCTCCACAGTGAACACGGAGGCAAAAAATTCATTTAAAACCCCACCTACTTCTTCTGGCTCTACACACAGCTTGCCACTTTGGTCCCTAATGGGCCCTACCCTTTCCCTGGTTATCCTCTTGCCCTTAATATACTTATAAAACATCTTAGGATTTTCCTTTATCTTGCTCGCCAGTGTTATTTCATGGCCCCTCCTCGCCCTCCTAATTTCCTTTTTAAGTATGCCCCTGCACCTCTTATACTCCTCTAGGGCTTCCACCGTCTTTTGTCTTTTGTAACTGCCAAAAGCCCCCCTTTTTTTCCTAATGCATTTTTGTATGTCCTTTGTCATCCAAGGTTCCCTTTGCTTGTTGGTCCCACCCTTGACCCTTACAGGAACATGTTGGTGTTGTACTCTCTCTATTTCCCTTCTGAAAGCCTCCCACTGTTTTGATGTGGATTTTCCTATAAGTAGCTGCTCCCAGTCCACTTTGGCCAGATCCTGTCTTATCTTATTAAAATCTGCCTTCCCCCAATTTAGAACCCTTATTTCCGGGCCGTCTTTGTCTTTTTCCATGACCACCTTAAATCTCACCGAATTGTGGTCACTATCGCCAAAATGCTCTCCTACAGACACGTCCACCACCTGCCCGTCTCCATTCCCTAGAATTAGGTCCAGCACCGCTCCCTCTCTTGTAGGACCTTCTACATGTTGGCTCAAAAAGCTTTCCTGAATGCACTTTAAGAATTTTTCACCCTCCAAGCCTTTCACACTCTGACTATCCCAATTTATATTGGGGAAGTTGAAATCCCCCACTATTATTACCCTATTATTTTCGCACTTCTCTGAGATTTGCCTGCATATCTGTTCCTCTATCTCCCCCTGGCTGTTTGGGGGCCTATAGTACACTCCCAGCAAGGTGCTTGCCCCCTTTTTGTTTTTAAGTTCTACCCATATGGCCTCATTAGAGGAACCCGCTAATATATCATCCCTCCTTACAGCAGTAATAGACTCCTTAATTAATATTGCAACACCCCCTCCCCTTTTACCCCCCCCTCTGTCTCGCCTGAAGATTCTATACCCCGGAATATTCAGCTGCCAGTCCTGACCCTCCCTCAACCATGTCTCCGTGATAGCCACAATATCGTACTCCCATGTGTTCATCAACAACTTCAGTTCATCCACCTTATTTGCAAGACTCCTTGCATTAAAATAAATGCATTCCAGCCCTGCCATATTCCCTTTTGCCTTCACATCTTTGCTCTGCCTTCCCTGCTGACTTGTTTTTTCCTCCGTATTTGGCTGTACCTCACCCCCTACTATAGCTCCACTCTGTATCCCATCCCCCTGCCGAGTTAGTTTAAACCCCCCCCAGCAGTGCTAGCAAACCTCCCCGCAAGGATATTGGTTCCCCTCTGGTTCAGGTGTAAACCGTCCGACTTGTACAAGTCCCACCTGCCCCAGAAGCAGTCCCAGTGATCCAGGAAACTAAAGCCCTCCCTCCTGCACCATCCCTTCAGCCACGCATTCATCTGTTCTATCCTCCTATTCCTATACTCACTAGCACGTGGCACCGGGAGTAATCCAGAGATTACAACCTTTGAGGTCCTGCTCCTTAACCCTGCCCCTAGCTCCCTAAATTCTTGCTGCAGGACCTCATCCCTCTTTTTACCTATGTCGTTGGTACCAATGTGGACCACGACCTCCGGCTGTTCACCCTCCCCCTCCAGAATGCCCTGCAGCCGCTCAGTGACATCCTTGACCCTGGCACCAGGGAGGCAACAAACCATCCTGGATTCACGTCTACGGCCACAGAAACGCCTATCCGTTCCCCTTACTATGCTCTCTGTGTAACTTCCTCCTAAGTTCTTCATTTGTTCTGTTAGTGGTTATTTTATATTTATGCTTCCTTGTTCTGACTCACCCACAAGTGGAAACGGTTTCCCCACATCCGCACTATCGAACCACTTCATAATTTTAAAGTTCTCTGTCAGGTTTTCGATCTGGGATAGTGTCCAGGTGTGTCCTGTCCACAAAAAGCAGGACAAATCCAACCCGGCCAATTACTGCCCCATCAGCCTACTCTTAATCATCAGCAAAGTGATGGAAGGTGTCGTCGACAGTGCTATCAAGCGGCACTTACTCACCAATAACTTGCTCACTGATGCCCAGTTTGGGTTCCGCCAGGACCACTCGGCTCCTGACCTCATTACAGCCTTGGTCCAAACATGGACAAAGGAGCTGAATTCCAGAGGTGAGGTGAGAGTGACTGCCCTTGACATCAAGGCAGCACTTGACCAAGTGTGGCATCAAGGAGCCCTAGTAAAACTGAAGTCAAAGGGGATCAGGGGGAAAACTCGCCACTGACTGGAGTCATACCTAGCACAAAGGAAGATGGTTGTTGGAGGTCAATCATCACAGCCCCAGGACATCGCTGCAGGAGTTCCTCAGGGCAGTGTCATAGGCCCAACCATCTTCAGCTGCTTTATCAATGACCTTCCCTCCATCATAAGGTCAGAAGAGGGGATGTTCACTGATGACTGCACAGTGTTCAGTTCCATTTGCAACTCTCCAGACAATGAAGCAGTCCATGCCCGCATGCAGCAAGCCCTGAACAACAGGAAGAAGGCCCACCACCACCTTCTCAAGGGCAACTGGGGATAGGCAGTAAATGCTGATCTTGCCAGCGACACCCACATCCCAGGAACGAATAAAATAAATAAAAAAGGTCTCCTCTTAGGTCCCGCCCTTTCCTGATAGAGGCATTCTGATAACGTCCTTGTTAATCTTTTCTGCACTTTCTCCAGACCTCATCTGTGCGTGTCTCCCTCTCTCCTGTGATGTCTCTATCTCTCGCGGCCTCTTCTCATCATCTCTCCATCAGCCAATCTGTGCCCTCCCATCTCTCTCTGTTCCCTGACCTCTTCGCCCCATTTCTCCAATGATCTGCAGTCCTCTTGAAGCATCTCTCATAACCCCTATCTCTTCGATTCCCCCCAATTCTGTCTCTATACCCCAATAAATTAAAGGAACCATTACCGCTCGAGGCCTCTGGAAGGAAAGGCTGGAAAAATAATGAGGCAAATTGGCACAGTGGGAGACAAGTTGGGGAGCCATTTAATAAATTATTTAGACCGAGGAGCAGGGCTGAGTGCATCAAGAACAAGGCCAAAGGCCAAAGATGGAAAGCCATTTGTTTATTTATTTAATTATTTGCAAATGGCATGTTGGCCTTTATTGCAAGGGGGTTGGAGTATAAGAGTGAGGAAGTCTTGCTACAATTGTACAGGGCCCTGGTGAGACCACACCTAGAGTACTGTGCACAGTTCTGGTCTCCTTAGCTAAGGAAGGATATACTTGCCATACAGGGAGTGCAGCAAAGGTTCACTAGATTGATTCCTGGGATGAGAGGGTTTTCCTAAGAGGAGAGATTGAGTAGATGGACCTATACTCTCTGGATTTTAGAAGAATGAGAGCTGATCTCGTTGAAATGTATAAAATTCTTTAGAGGGCTTGACAGGATAGATGCAGGGAGGATGTTTCCCCTGGCTGGGGAATCTAGAACCAGGGGTCACAGTCTCAGAATAAGGGGTCGGCCATTTAGGACTGAAGTGAGGAGGAATGGAAGGAGGAGAGAAGAGAGGAAGGAACTGTTTCCCTTGGCAGAGGGGTCAACAACCAGGGGGCAGAGATTTAAAGTAAATGGTAGAAGGTTTAGAGGGGATTTGAGGGGAAATGTTTTCACCCAGAGGGTGGTGGTGGTCTGGAACTCACTGCCTGAAAGGGTGGTAGAGGCAGAAACTCTCACCGCATTCAAAAAGAACTTGGATGTGCACTGGAAATGCTGTGGCCTACAAGGTTACTATAAGGGGTGGTGTGTGTGGTCAGCTTCACCTCTGACTCCCTGAGTGGTTCGAATCGCTCCCACTCCCTCGGTTCTAGACTTTGGACTTATTTGGGGGTTGTAATGAATTTGCAACAGACACCTAAGTTGGTCAAAAGAATTGAGATTTTTATTTTGAGACAGGAAAATAGACAATACAATAAAACTTATACTCTAAAAGGGGGAACACTTCGGAATATGCGAGGGAGAATGACAACAGACAAAATACCTAACCCCTCCCAATCCCACTATCCTAACTAGGCTGAATTCCAGAGGACCAGGAAATGCTCACTAAACGACTTTCTTGACAGATTGTAGAGGTTCGCGATTTCGGGGTTCTCTTTAGTTGTGGCGGTTGGGGCCTGCTGTACCCCGACGTGGTGGAAGACTGCACCTGCGTTGGGTTTTCAGTCTTCGCCTGTCCGCTGATGTGGTTGGATGCGTAGTTGGATTTATCGGGTAAGTACCCAATTTCCTTTGGTTAGGTATAGTTTTTAGAGTCTTTTGTGTCAAATCTTATCCAGGGGTAAGTCAGGCTAGCTTGTAGAGTGGAAACAAACTTGCGAATTTTCGACTTCTTGTTGGTTGGTTTCTTGTTGGTCGCGGTGGCCCAATATTACCTAATTGGTGGTAATATTGTTAGTTGTTGGTTTCTTGAGGCCTTTGGCTGCTGCGATTCCTTTTTCCTTTTGTTTCGTTCTTCTTTCCTCAAGTCTTCGATCCTCCAACTATGTACGGTGATGATGATAACGAGTAGTACTCTTTCTGAACCGTACTTTCTCTCTCCTGTACTGAACTTGAACCTTCTTGAGCTGTGTCCTCAACTGACTCTCCGTTGAACTGCCCGTTGAACTGTCTGTCTTTTCTGTCTGTCTTTACTGAACAAGCAGGCCTCAATTACACTGTGTTGAGGCCTGGCTTATCTGACCGCCAAATCTCCTCTGATTCATTGTTAATTTTGGCAGGCTCGTTAACTTTAATAGTTTTAAAATTCTTATTGAGTTTCGGGGCTGGTCCCATCTATTTTTAATTGGCCTTTAACTGGTTTCGGGATTGCTTCGAAAATCAGTTTAAGTGTGCAAAGTGGTTTTGGAAATCTTTCTGACTGGTTTAAACTGTTATTTGATTGTTTTCTCCTGCTGGGGCCAGGGTCTCTTTTGTTGGTTGTGGGCATGTATTGTATTATTCATGTTCTTGATGACCCTGTAGGTTTTCGGCGGGAACTGTCCTCCCGTGGGCTTATTGTCTTTATGTAGAATGACTGGGATGGCCCAGAACATTCTCAGACAATCTGGCCTTTCCAATACTCAAACTGTCTGTCCCACAGTGTCCAACCCATTCTTTTTGTTGCAGCTTTTCCACAGGCCTGAACATGCCTTTTAAACTAGCAGAAATCCTGGGGTTTTGAGTTTAAGCCCCTTTTGGCCCAATATTTCCTTCAAACAGTCCAATATCTCATCTTTTCTTACTTTGGGGGAATCTGTATAATTTTGCGAGCATTACAGTACGGACCAAGAGCTAGCAGGTGGGGTTAGGCTGGATCGCTCTTTGTCGGCCGGCACGGACATGATGGGCCGAATGGCCTCTTTCCATGCTGTAATCATTCTATGATTCTATGATTCTTGGACACTAAGGGATATGGGGAGAGAGCAGGAAAGTGGAATTGAGGTAGAAGATTAGCCATGACCTTATTTTTTTATCCATTCAGGGGATCTGGGCATCTCTGGCAAGGCCAGCATTTATTGCCCATCCTTAGTTGCCCTTGAGAAGGTGATGGTGAGCCACCTTCTTGAAATGCTGCAGTCCGTGTGGTGAAGGTACTCCCACAGCGCTGTTAGGGAGGGAGTTCCAGGATTTTGACCCAGCGACGATGAAGGATCGGCGATATACTTCTAAGTCAGGATGGTCTGTGACTTGGAGGGAAACTTGGAGGTGGTGGTGTTCCCATGCGCCTCCTGCCCTTGTCCTTCTAGGTGGAAGAGGTCGCGGGTTTGGGAGGTGCTGCCAAAGAAGCCTTGGTGAGTTGCTGCAGTGCATCTTGTAGATGGTACACACTGCAGCCACGGTGCGCCGGTGGTGGAGGGAGTGAATGTTTAAGGTGGTGGATGGGGTGCCAATCAAGTGGGCTACTTTGTGCTGGATGTTGTCGAGCTTCTTGAGTGTTGTTGGAGCTGCACTCATCCAGGCAAGTGCAGAGTATTCCATCACACTCCTTACTTGTGCCTTGTAGATGGTGGAAAGGCTTTGGGGAGTCAGGTGGTGAGACACAGTATTTATGTGGCTGGTCCAGTTAAGTTTCTGGTCAATGGTGACCTCCCAGGATGTTGATGGTGGGGGATTTGTCGATGGTAATGCCGTTGAATGTCAAGAGGCGGTGGTTAGACTCTCACTTGTTGGAGATAGTCATTGCCTGGCACTTGTGTGGCGTGAATGTTACCTGCCACTTATCAGCCCAAGCCTGAATGTCGTCAGGTCTTGTTGCATGCGGGCATGGACTGCTTCATTATCTGAGGAGTTGTGAATGGCACTGAACATTGTGCAGTCATCAGCGAACATCCCCATTTCTGACCTTATGATGGGGGAAGGTCATTGATGAAGCAGCTGAAGATGGTTGGGCCTAGGACACTGCCCTGAGGAACTCCTGCAGCGATATCCTGGGGCTGTGATGATTGACCTTCAACCATCTTCCTTTGTGCTAGGTATGACTCCAGCCAGTGGAGAGTTTTCCCTCCGATTCCCATTGACTTCAGTTTTATTGGGCTCCTTGATGCCACACTCGATCAAATGCTGCCTTGATGTCAAGGGCAGTCACTCTCACCTCACCTCTGGAACGGTGGAGCAGGCTCGAGGGGCTCTATGGCCTACTCCTGCTCCTAATCCTTATGTTCTTAACAGCAGAGAGAGGAACGAGAGCGAGCTAGAAGCTAAACGGTGAGGCCAGAGCTGGAAGACGGGCCCAAGGCCAAGCCTAAACTTTATAGAGCTGGGGAGCCATTTTTTTATTTACTGGAAGAAGCAGAGGTGGGCAGGTGGCCTGAGGCACACACTGGAACCCTGCAATCCTAGGAGGAAAGGGTGTGGGCGGGCGGTCAGAGTCCAGATGTCCGAGGCATTGGGTTTCAGGAGAGGGAGGGGGGCAATCAGGGTCGCCAACTCTGGTTGGACACAATCCTGGAGATTTCATCACACGAACTCCCGCCTCCAACCGCCCCGCCCCCCAGGCCAAACAGCGTTTTCCCCCAACCTCCAATAATCTTATAACTAATAAATTCAAGTGTTCAAAGAAAATGAAACACACACACCATTTTTTTTAATGCCCCTGTGAATTGTTCTCTCCCGGGGTTTTTGCTGGCAGCCCATGTCCAGGAGATTAATCTTCAATTCCTGGAGTCTCCAGGGCATTCCTGGAGCGTTGGCAACCCCCGGTGCCCACTACAGGGCAGAGCTGGGCCTGGGTGGGTGAGGGCAGGCCGGCAGAGCGCCGGGGCCTGTCATGCAGAGAAGAGAAGCTGGAACTGGTGCATTTTGTTTCAGTTTTTTTTACAAAGCAGGCAGGGACTTGGAGCCAAACATCTCGGCAAGGGGAAGATCTATGGAATGCAGCAACAGCACTGCCAGTGGTGATGGCTCTGGAGATGGAAGACAAGCGTTACACAGTGTCACCAGTAGTGGGAGCCCTGCAGCTACTTGCTGAAAACTCAAAGCATTTTCAGTTGTCGCAGGTCAGTGATCAGCTTCACATTGGAAATCCTTTACAGTGGCACCCCTTGCTGGCATTACACCGAATTGTCAATGAAAGCATCGCAACGACCTGCAGACGTGTTAACAGGAGAGTCGCCGTGGAAATGTTTACATAACATTTTGCCATGGAACACCTAGCCAACTTATCAATTTTAATATATTGGCCCAGAAATTCGGGTCCCCACGGGCGAGTACGCACTGGGTACTCACGCGTAGGCCCAATGGAAGTGTCGGTTTCGTGCATGCACTGCGCATGCGCGGGAAACCAGCACTTCCGTTCCCTTGAAAGAAGGGGTTCAGAGTTCGAACGCGTGCGTGGGAGAGGCAGCGCATGTGCATCGAACTTAGGTTTTTTTGCAGGTTTCTCCGGGAGGGTAAGTCTCCAGCAGTTAGACATTTAAAACGCAGGCACAAGGCCTGCTTTTAACAAGGTAAGTGGTGAATTAATTAAAATTAAAACATTTTTTCCACAGGTTTATTATGTTTAAATACTTTAAAGAAAGGTAAGTTTATTTTAGCCCCGTTAGAAAATGTAGTTAATTTTTTCAAAAATTTAAATTATTGTTTAAAATAGTTATTTCATATAATTTATAGTTTTTTTTAAAATGTGATTTTTTAAAATTTATTTATAGTGATGTTTTGGGGCTTATAGTATTTATAGGTTTGACAGCTCTTCCTGTCAAACTTATGAATGAAGCATTCCCTGCTACCATTGGCTCTCCATGGCCCACGTGATCCCAGGGGACGCTTCGAACTAACTGCGCCCCTGGGATACGCAAGCACTGCGCGCTGGCAGTTGGAGGAGGCCCAGGATCGCAATCCCACGGGGGCCCACAGCTCAACGGCCGGCGCGCTAGGTAAGTGCAGGTCAGAGGCTTACACCCGCGGGAAGCCCCCGACCCGAATTTCTGGGCCAATATTATAGATTGTCAGTTTTGTCTACATTTTAGTGATCTCTGTACATGGACCCCTAAATCTTCTTGGACCTCCTCTGTTCCTAGCTTTTAACCTTTAAATAATGCGTGGATCTCTCCTTTCTCTGTCCAAAATGGATGACCTCACACTTACCTGCATTGAAGTCCATCTGCCGCAGTTTTGCTCCCTCACTTCATCTATCAATGTCTCTTTGTAATTTTATGTTCCCATCTACACTACTTACTGTGTCATCGGTAAACTGGGATATTTGGCTCTCTATTGTGTTATCCAAGACATTAATAAATACAGTGAATAGTTGAGGACCCAGCACAAATCCACTAGTCACTTCCTTCCAATTTGAGTACATTCCCATTCTCCCTACTCTCTGTCTTCTACCACCTAATCAATCTCCTAACCAGGTCAATAATTTGCCTTCAATTCCATGAGCTTTAATTTTAGCTAACAGTCTCTTGTGTGGAACCTTATCGAATGCCTTCTGGAAGTCCATATAAACTACATCCACAGACATTTTCCTGTCTACTACTTTAGTTACATTCTCCAACAATTCAATTACGTTCATTAGACATGACCTACCCTTCACAAATCCATGTTGGCTCTTTCTAATCAGCTCAAATTTCTCCAAGTGCTCAGTCACTCTGTCCTTAATTACAGATTCCAATAACTGCCCCATAACAGATGTTAGACTAATCATCTCAGCCCCAGGACATCGCTGCAAGATTTCCTCAGGGCAGTGTCCTAGGCCCAACCCTCTTCAGCTGCTTCATCAATGACCTTCCCTCCATCATAAGGGCAGAAATGGGGATGTTCGCTGATGACTGCACAGTGTTCAGCGCCATTCACAACTCCTCAGATAATGAAGCAGTCCATGCCCGCATGCAGCAAGAACTGAACATTCAGGCTTGGGCTGATAAGTGGCAGGTAACATTCAAGTCACACAAGTGTCAGACAATGACTATCTCCAACAAGCAAGAGCCTAACCACTGTCCCTTGACATTCATCGGCATTACCATCGCCGAATCCCCCACCGTCAATATTCTGAGGGTCACCATTGACCAGAAACTTAACTGGACCAGCCACATAAATAAATACTGTGGCAACAAGAGCAGGCCAGAGGCTGGGTATTCTGCATCGAATGTCTCACCTCCTGACTCCCCAAAGCCTTTCTACCATCTACAAGGCACAAGTCAGGAGTGTGATGGAATACTCTCCACTTGCCTGGATGAGTGCAGCTCCAACAACACTCAAGAAACTCGACACCCTCCAGGACAAAGCAGCCCGCTTGATTGGCACCCCATCCACCACCTTAAACATTCACTCCCTCCACCACCGGCGCACCGTGGCTGCAGTGTGTACCATCTACAAGATGCACTGCAGCAACTCGCCAAGGCTTCTTCGGCAGCACCTCCCAAACCCGCGACCACTTCCACCTGGAAGGACAAGGGCAGCAGGCGCATGGGAACATCACCACCTCCAAGTTCCCCTCCAAGTCACACACCATCCTGACTTGGAAATATATCGCCGTTCCTTCATCATCACTGGGTCAAAATCCTGGAACTCCCTCCCTAACAGCACTGTGGGAGCACCTTCACCACACGGACTGCAGCGGTTCAGGAAGGCGGCTCACCACCACCTTCTCAAGGGGCAACTAGGGATGGGCAATAAATGCTGGCCTTGCCAGCGACGCCCACATCACTTGAATGAATAAATAACATTTCCATTTCTGCTTTTATTTCAGATTTCCAGCAGTTTTCTTTATCTGCTCCAAGTCGGGGCCGATTCTGGGCAGCTATATCCCGGGACCTGCCGCACGATCAGCCCATTGGTGGCAGGAGGGAGTGGACATGGCGCTCAATACATAAACCAATGATGTTTTGAGCCTTTTAGATGCCTTACAAAACCTTGAAATTGTAGATGCTCTCGGCATGATCCAGGAGTAATTAAGTAGAATGGGCCTATGTTCTTCGGAGTTTAGAAGAATGAGCGGTGATCTCATTGAAATGCATAAAATTCTTACAGGGTAGATGCAGGGAGGATGTTTCCCCTGGCTGGGGAGTCTAGAACCAGGGGTCATAGTCTCAGGATAAGGGGTCAGCCATTTAGGACTGAGATGAGGAGAAATTTCTTCACTCAGAGGGTGGTGAATCTCTGGAATTCTCTACCCCAGAGGGCTGTGGAGGCTCAGTCGTTGAGTATATTCAAGGCTGAGATCGATAGATTTTTGGACTCTAGGGGAATCGAGGGATATGGGGATCGGGCGGGAAAGTGGAGTTGAGGTCGAAGATCAGCCATGATCTTATTGAATGGTGGAACAGGCTCGAGGGGCCGTATGGCCGACTCCTGATCATAGAAACATAGAAGATAGGAGCAGGAGTAGGCCATTCAGCCCCTTAAGCCTGCTCCGCCATTTAATGAGATCATGGCTGATCATCCAAATTCAGTACCCTGTCCCTGCTTTCTCCCCATATCCCTTGATCCCTTTAACCTTAAGAAATATATCTAACTCCTTCTTGAATATATTTAATAATAAGCTGACCTCAACTGCCTTCTGTGGTAGAGAATTCCACAGGTTCACCACTCTCTGGGTGAAAAAATTCCTCCTCATCTCAGTCCTAAATGGCTTACCCCTTACCCTTAGACTGCGACCCCTGGTTCTGGACTCCCCGGCCATCGGGAACATCCTTCCTGCATCTAGTCTGTCTAGTCCTGTTAGAATTTTATAAGTTTCAATGAGATCGCCTCTCATTCTTCTAAACTCCAGCGAGTATAAGCCCAATCGACCCAATCTCTCCTCATACGTCATTCCTGCCATCCCAGGTATCAGTCTGGTGAATCTTCGCTGCACTCTCTCCATGGCAAGAACATCCTTCCTCAGATAAGGTGACCAAAACTGCACACAATACTCAAGGTGTGGTCTCACCAAGGCCCTGTACAACTGCAGCAAGACATCCTTGCTCCTGCCGGGACCGATGTCCAAGGGGGAGTGTTTGCTAGTGCTCTGGTGGAGGGTTTAAACTAAAATGGCAGGGGGTTGGGAACCTGAGCAGAGGGACAGAGGAAAGGGAAACAAGGATAAAAGAAAAAGATAGGAAGGAGAAAAACAAAAGTGGCAGTCAGAGAAATCAACAGTTTAAATCAAACATGGCCACAGTAAATAATAATTCTAATAGGTCTAAGAGCATTAAAAAAACAAACCTGAAGGCTTTGTGTCTTAATGCGTGGAGCATTCGTAATAAGGTGGATGAATTAGCTGCACAAATAGAGGTAAACAATTATGATTTGATTGCGATTACAGAAACATGGCTCCAGGGTGGCCAAGGCTGGGAACTCAACATCCAGGGGTATTCAATATTCAGGAAAGATAGGCAAAAAGGAATGGGAGGTGGGGTAGCATTGCTGGTTAAAGAAGGGATTAACACAATTGTGAGGAAGGATATTAGCTCTGATGATGTGAAATCTGTATGGGTATAACTGAGAAATACCAAGGGGCAGAAAACATTAGTGGGAGTGGTATATAGACCTCCAAACAGTAATGCGGAGGTTGGGGATGGCATTAAAAGGGAAATTAGAGAAGCATGCAATAAGGGCACAGCAGTTATCATGGGTGACTTTAATCTACATATAAATTGGGCTAACCAAATTAGTAACAATACTGTGGAGGAGGAACTCCTTGAGTGTTTACGGGATGGTTTCCTGGACCAATATGTCAAGGAACCAACCAGAGATCAGGCCATCTTAGACTGGGTATTATGTAATGAGAAAGGATTAATTAACAATCTTGTTTTACGAGGCCACTTGGGTCGGAGCGATCATAATATGATAGAATTCTTCATTAAGATGGAGAATGAAGTTGTTGATTCAAAGACTAGGGTCCTGAATTTAAATAAAGGAAACTACGATGGTCTGAGGCGCACGTTGGGTAGGATTGATTGGGGAATGTCACTCAAAGGGTTGATGGTGGATAGGCAATGGCAAACATTCAAAGACCGCATGGATGAACTACAGAATTTGTTCATCCCAGTTTGGCATAAAAATAAAACAAAAAAGGTGACTCAACCATGGCTAACAAGGGAAATTAGGGATAGCATAAGATCCAAGGAGAGGACATATAAATTGGCCAGAAAAAGCAGTAAACCTGAGGATTGGGAGCAGTTTAGGATTCAACAAAGGAGGACAAAGGTATTAATTAAGAAGGGGAAAATAGAATATGAGAGTAAGCTTGCTGGGAACATAAAAACTGACTGTAAAAGCTTTTATAGATATGTGAAGAGAAAAAGATTGGTGAAGTCAAGCGTAGGTCCCTTGCAGTCAGAATCAGGGGAATTTATAATGGGGAAAAAAGAAATGGCAGACCAATTAAATATATATTTTGATTCTGTCTTCACAAAGGAGGACACAAATAACCTCCCAGAGATGTCGGGGAACATAGGGTCTGATGAAAGGGAGGAACTGAAAGAAATCAGTATTTGTAGGGAAATGGTGTTAAGGAAATTGATGGGATTGAAGGCCGATAAATCCCCAGGGCCTGATAATCTACATCCTAGGGCACTTAAGGAAGTGGCCCTAGAAATAGTAGATGCATTGCTGATCATCTTCCAACATTCATTGGAATCTGGAACAGTACCCATGGATTGGCGGGTAGCTAATGTTACCCCTCTATTCAAAAAAGGTGGTGGAGAGAAAACAGGGAATTATAGACCGGTAAGCCTGACATCGGTAGTGGGGAAAATGCTTGAGTCCATTATAAAAGATGTAATAGCAGAGCACTTGGAAAACAGTGACAGGATCGGACAAAGTCAACATGGATTTACAAAAGGTAAATCATGCTTGAGTAATCTACTGGAATTTTTTGAGGATGTAACTGGTAAAATAGATAAGGGAGAACCAGTGGATGTGGTGTATTTGGACTTTCAGAAGGCTTTTGATAAGGTCCCGCATAAGAGATTAGCATGATTGAGGGCAAGGTACTGACTTGGATAGAGAACTGGCTGGCAGACAGAAAGCAAAGAGTTGGAATAAACGGGTCTTTTTCCGAGTGGCAGGCAGTGACTAGTGGGGTACCGCAGGGATCGGTCCTTGGACCCCAGCTATTCACAATATATATTAATGATCTAGACAAGGGAACTAGATGTAATATCTCCAAATTTGCAGACGACACAAAGCTGGGTGGGCGTGTGTGCTGTGAGGAGGATACCGAGAAACTCCAGGATGATTTGGACAGGTTGGGTGATTGGTCAGAAGCATGGCAGATGCAATATAACGTGGATAAATGTGAGGTTATCCACTTTGGTAGCAAAACCAGGAAGGCAGATTATTATCTGAATGGCAATAGATTGGGAGAAGGGGAAGTGCAGCGAGACCTGGGTGTCCTTGTGCACCAGTCGCTGAAGGTAAGCATGCAGGTGCAGCAGACAGTTAAGAAGGCAAATGGTATGTTGGCCTTCGTAGCGAGAGGGTTTGAGTACAGGAACAAGGATGTCTTGCTGCAGTTGTACAGGGCCTTGGTGAGACCACATCTTGAGTATTGTGTGCAGTTTTGGTCACCTTATCTGAGGAAGGATGATACCTGGGATGGCAGGAATGACGTATGAGGAGAGATTGGATCAATTGGGCTTGTACTCGCTGGAGTTTAGAAGAATGAGAGGGGATCTCATCGAAACTTATAAAATTCTAACAGGACTAGACAGACTAGATGTTGGAAGGATGTTCCCGATGGCTGGGGAGTCCAGAACCAGGGGTCACAGTCTAAGGATAAGGGGTAGGCCATTTAGGACAGAAATGAGGAGGAATTTCTTCACCCAGAGAGCGGTGAACCTGTGGAATTCTCTACCACAGAAGGCAGTAGAGGCCAATTCATTACATATATTCAAGAAGGAGTTGGATATATTTCTAAACGCTAAAGGGACCAAGGGGTATGGGGAGAAAGCAGGGACCGGGTACTGAATTTGGATGATCAGCCATGATCGCATTGAATGGCGGAGCAGGCTCGAGGGCTCAAATGGCCTAATCCTGCTCCTATCTTCTATATTTCTATGTTTCTATGTACTTGAATCCTCTCGCTATGAAGGCCAACATACCATTTGCCTTCTTAACCGCCTGCTGCACCTGCATACTTACCTTCAGCGACTGGTGCAAAAGGACACCCAGGTCTCGTTGCACTTCCCCTTTTCCCAATCTATTGCCGTTCAGATAATAATCTGTCTTCCTGTTTTTGCCACCAAAGTGGATAACCTCGCATTTATCCACATTATATTGCATCTGCCATGCATCTGCCCAATCACCCAACCTCCCCAAATCATACTAGAGTTTCTCTGCATCCTCCTCACAGCACACACGTCCACCCAGCTTTGTGTCGTCTGCAAACTTGGAGATATTACATCTAGTTCCCTCGTCTAGATCATTAATATATATTGTGAATAGCTGGGATCCTAGCACCGATCCCTGCGGTACCCCACTAGTCACTGCCTGCCACTCGGAAAAAGACCCGTTTATTGCAACTCTTTGCTTTCTGTCTGCCAACCAGTTCTCTATCCAAGTTAGTACCTTACCCCCAATCCCGTGTGCTTTAACTTTACACGTCAATCTCTTATGCGGGACCTTATCGAAAGCCTTCTGAATACACCACATCCACTGGTTCTCCCTTATCTATTCTACCAGTTACATCCTCAAAAAATTCCATAGATTAGTCAAGCATGATTTACCTTTTGTAAATCAATGTTGACTTTGTCCGATCCTGTCACTGTTTTCCACGTGCTCTGCTATTACATCTTTTATAATGGACTCTAGCATTTCCCCCACTACCGATGTCAGGCTTACTGGTCTATAATTCCCCGTTTTCTCTCGACCACCTTTTTTGAAATAGTGGGGTTACATTAGCTACCCTCCAATCCATGGGAACTATTCCAGATTCTATAGAATTTTGGAAGATGATCAGCAATGCATCACTATTTCTAGGGCCACTTCCTTAAGTACCTTAGGATGTAGATTATCAGGCCCTGAGGATTTATCGGCCTTCAATCCCATCAATTTCTCTAACACAATTTCCCTACAAATACTGGTTTCATTCAATTCCTCCCTCTCATTGGACCCTATGTTCCCCGAAATCTCTGGAAGATTATTTGTGTCCCCCTTTGTGAAGACAGAACCAAAGTATGTATTTAATTGGTCTGCCATTTCTTTGTTCCCCATTATAAATGCCCCTGATTTTGACTGCAAGGGACCTACGCTTGACTTCACCAATCTTTTTCTCTTCACATATCTATAGAAGCTTTTACAAGTCAGTTTTTATGTTCCCAGCAAGCTTACTCTCATATTCTATTTTCCCCCTCTTAATTAATCCCTTTGCCCTCCTTTGCTCAATCCTAAACTGCTCCCAATCCTCAGTTTTGCTGCTTTTTCTGGCCAATTTATATGTGCTCTCCTTGGATCTTATGCTATCCCTAATTTCCCTTGTTAGCCACGGTTGAGTCAACTTTTTTGTTTTATTTTTATGCCAAACAGGGATGAACAAATTCTGTAGTTCATCCGTGCGATCTTTAAATGTTTGCCATTGCCTATTCACCGTCAACCCTTTAAGTAACATTCCCCAATCCATCCTAGCCAACTCACGCCTCATACCATCATAGTTTCCTTTATTTAAATTCAGGAACCTAGTCTCTGAGTCAACTACTTCACTCTCCATCTTAATGAAGAATTCTATCATATTATGATTGCTCCTCCCCAAGGGGCCTCGCACAACAAGATTGCTAATTAATCCTTTCTCATTACATAATACCCAGTCTAAGATGGCCTGATCTCTAGTTGGTTCCTCGACATATTGGTCCAGGAAACCATCCTGTATACACTTCAGGAATTCCTCCGCCACAGTATTGTTACTAATTTGGTTAGCCCAATCTATATGTAGATTAAAGTCACCCATGATAACTGCTGTGCCCCTATTGCACGCGTCTCTAATTTCCCGTTTAATGCCATCCCCAACCTCAGCATTACTGTTTGGGGGTCTGTATACAACTCCCACTAACGTTTTCTGCCCCTTGGTATTTCTCAGCTCTACCCATACAGATTCCACATCATCAGAGCTAATATCCTTCCTTACTATTGTGTTAATCTCCTCTTTAACCAGCAATGCTACCCCACCGCCTTTTCCTTTCGGCCTGTCCTTCCTGAATATTGAATACCCCTCCCAGCCTTGGTCAACCTGGAGCCATGTCTACGTAATTCCAATTACATCATATCCATTTACATCTATTTGCGCAGCTAATTCATCCACCTTATTACGAATGCTCCTTGCATTAAGACACAAAGGCCTAGAAATTCAGTTGCTTGCGCCATCAGTTTGCGCCCAAAGAGGCCACTCAGAGGCTTTAGCGCCACTGGCCACAACCACCGCGATATTTAGCGGGGCGCTAATGGCGGCGTTAGCCTGTAGCGCTGCGCCGCCACCGATGACATCATCGGTGTGCGCAGCACCCCGCTACCGCCCCGAGCGCCATATTAGGTCGCGGCCGCCTCTTCCGCGCCGGCCGCAAATAGCGACCGGTACACAGGGGCCTACCTGTGGCGGTAGTGGGGCGAGTTAAGGTGGAGGTGCAGCCGGCCGCTTTTTCGGCGGCCACCTGCCCGCACCTCCGTCCCCGGCCTCCTACACCTCCCCCCCCCCCCGCGGCATTGCCGGCTGTTTCCCGAGAGCCCGGCACTTCTCCTTGGTGCCGGGCTCATTTGCCGGCACTCGTGAGCGGGGATCGCGCTGTTGCAGGCACCTCCCCCTTAACAGTGGGAGGAAGGGCTGCAGTACCGCAGCCTGCCGTGCCACAGCGGGTGGCGCTGCGGCACTTTGCACGCCGAAATTCAGTTTCAGCGCCCCAAGCGGGGCGCCGAAAGCCTTGTTTAGCGGCTGGCTTCCATTTGGGGTGCTGAAACTGAATATCCCGATGGCGCAAGTGGCTCCGCGCGCAGCGGTAATTCCGGCGCCCAGGCGAGCTTGGCGCCCCAAACTGAATTTTTAGCCCAAAGCCTTCAGGCTTGTTTTTTTAACACTCTTAGGGCTAAAAATTCAGTTGGGCGCCGTTTGGGGCGCCAAGCTCGCCTGGGCGCCGGAATTACCGCTGCGAGCGGAGCCACTTGCGCCATCCGCATATTCAGTTTCTGCGCCCCAAATGGAAGCGGGCCGCTACTCGAGGCTTCCCGCGCCCCATTTGGGGCGCTCACCCTGTATATCGGCACGCTAAGGGCCGCAGTGCCACATGCTGTGGCACGGCACGCTGCGGTACTGCAGGCCTTCCTCCCACTGTTAAGGGGGAGGTGCCTGCAACAGCGCAAGCCCCGCTCGCGAGTGCCGGCAAATGAGCCCGGCACCAAGGAGAAGTGCCGGGCTCTCGGGGAACAGCCGGCAATGCCGTGGGGGGGGGGGGGTTTAGGAGGCCGGGGACGGAGGTGCTGGCAGGCGGCCACCGAAAAAGCGGCCGCCCGCACCTCCACCATAACTAGCGCCACTACCGCCACAGGTAGGCCCCTGTGAACCGGTCGCTATTTGCGACCAGCGCTAAAGAGGTGGGCGCAACCAAATATGGTCATCGGGGCGGGAGCGGGGCGCTGCGCACACCGATGACGTCATTGGTGGTGGCGCAGTGCTACAGGCTAACGCCGCCATTAGCGCCCCGCTAAATATCGCGGTAGGTGTGGCCAGTGGCGCTAAAGCCACTGAGTGCCCTCTTTGGGTGCAAACTGGTGGCGCAGCCCACTGAATTTCTAGGCCTTAGTCCTTTTAGAATTATTGTTTACTGTAGCCCTGTTTGATTTACACCCTTGATTTCTCTGCCTTCCACTTTTGCTTTTCTCCTTCCTGTCTTTTGTTTCTATCCTTGCTTCCCTTTCCTCTGTCTACCTGCACAGGTTCCCAACCCCCTGCCATTTTAGTTTAAATCCTCCCCAACAGCACTAGCAAACACTCCCCCTAGGACATCGGTCCCAGTCCCGCCCAGGTGCAAACCATCCAGTTTGTACTGGTCCCACCTCCCCCAGAACCAGTTCCAATGTCCCAGGAATTTGAATCCCGCTCCCCCTTCCTATTTCTTATGTTCTTCCGGCTGCACAGTGACGGGATTCTCATTGCATCCCTAGTTCACCCGAGAGCATCAAGTACTTCCCTCTGTGTCTGCTCCTCCATATTAAAAGGTGCTCCAAAACAACATCTTCTCTTCACCTTTCAGTATTCTCCTCTTTCTTAACAAGGTGGGATCCTTGGGGATCCAATGCTTTGCCCTGCTCACGATCTAGTTTCTCTGGGGATGAGTTGGAGAAGGGCGAGATCTTGCATGTGTTGCCTCTTAAGAGAGATCTCCACTTATTCTTTCAGCAACTGTGGATTGAGAACATAATGGAAAACAACGAGTGAAATGTGAAGGGCATCATTTATTCCTGGAACACCTTCCTACTTTGTTGTTCATTCTAAGTCTGTATCCTTGCACTGATTTGCGACAAGATCAAATCAAAAACCAAGACAAGGCCAGTACCTCGTTGACAAGGGTTGAGAGGCATAATGCAATACTGTCCTTTCACTTCTGGGTGATTCAAATTCAGCTCAGACTGGTAGAAGAAAGTCTCCATTCTGGTCCAGCTGTAAGAGTGCTAGGTGAAACAGGTATAGTCTAGTTTACGGGTTGTATTCCTTAGAGTTTGGAAGGTTAAGGAATGATTTGATTGAAGTTTTCAAGATATTAAGGGGAACTGATAGGGGAGATAGAGAGAAACTATTTCCGCTGGTTGGGGAGTCTAGGACTAGGGGGCATAGTCTAAAAATTAGAGCCAGACCTTTCAGGAGTCAAGTTAGGAAACACTTCTACACACAAAGGGTGGTAGAAGTTTGGAACTCTCTTCCGCAAAGGGCAATTGATGCTGGGTCAATTGTTAATTTTAAATCTGAGCTTGATAGATTTTTGTTAACCAAAGGTTTTAAGGGATATGGGCCAAAGGTGAGTAGATGTAGTTAGGTCGCAGATCAGCCAGGATCTCATTAAATGATGAAACAGGCTCGAGGGGCTGAATGGCCTCCTCCTGTTCCTCTGTGTCTTTGAGTCTGAACCTACAGCATAAACCTGCCCAGAATTTGACACTAATTTAGCAGTCTCATTTTGAAAGCTAATACAAGAAGCGGCACGTAGAAGGTCGGAGTCTGGGGTTGGGCTTGAGGCCCAGGCAGGTTTCTACCCAGTATTGAGCTATGCTAAGAGTTAGAACTAAAAAAAGAAAAATACTGCAGGTTCTGGAAATTTGAAAAAAAACCCACCAGAAAATGCGAGAAGTGCTCAGCTGGTCAGGCAGCCTCTGCAGGGAGAGGAAAGTCAGGTTAACGTTTTAGGCCGATGACATTGTTTCAGAATCCTTTTTTTGAGGAAAGGCCATCGCCCTGAAATGCTAACTCTGCCCTCTCTCTCAGCCTGACTGTTTCCAGCTTTTTCTGTTTTTATGCTAAGTGTAAGATTAGGTTCAGTGGTAGCACTCTCCGTTCACTCAGAAGGTCGTGGGATCAAGCCCCACTTTAGAGGCTTGAGAACACACTCTAACCTGACACTTCAGTGCACCGTCAGAGGTGCCGTCTTTCGGACGAGATTTTTAACTGAAGCCCCGTCTGCCCTCTCGAGGGGCCATAAAAGATCCCATGAGGCTATTTTGAAGAAGAGCTGGCAGCCTCAGTCAGGCAGGGCACAAGGATGTTCACAATGTTCAACAGCTTCAGAGATATTCGTGGCAACAGGTGTGGCCAGACAGATGGGCCTGGATTCTCGTATCCACATTGTATGGGTTGTGGGAGACAATAAACCCTCCCACCCAATAGGACGGAGCACCCTATCATTGAGTCAACTGTTAGTCAACCTCCTTCCTTCTATAGTTCACAATGATTCGCTTTGTGTAAGCACGAGACACTTGATGGCGGCATATACAGAACAGACTTTATTCATACAGCACAGGTGATCAATCTATACAGTAAAAAGGAATCAGTTTCGGGTTTCTCTCTGTTTCCAGCTCTCCAACACCCTGGATGTACACACCTTGTTTATACATCCCAGTTTGCCTGCATCAAATGTACATTTCAAAGATAAGACCTCGCTATCTATCTGTTCTCAGATCCTTTCAAGAACAGTTTATTGACAGCTTCTTTACCTAAACATCCACTCTCTACCATGGTTCATTGATCCCTCTGCCTATGTTTATTACACTAGTCACTAAAGTTATACATTAATCACTCATGGTCAACGTCCCAGTCACTTATTTCCATCATTGGAGGTGATGGTGTTCCCATGGGCTTGCTGCTCTTGTCCTCCTCGGTCACAGAGGTCGTGGGTTTGGGAGGTGTTGTCGAAGAAGCCTTGGCGAGTTGCTGCAGTGCATCTTGTAGCTGGTACACACCTGTATAGTGTGCAAGGAATTGGCTACTAAAATTAGCGCATGTGGCTAAAACGGTATCGCCATGTCGATACCTGGGGCTAGTCAGCAATTTGTATTGGACAACACAGGATTAGGAGATGTGACTAAAAGGGTCTTACATGAGGAGAGGGAGGGTAGACATCCATATCTGGGATCATCCAACAGGTTTCTATTCAGTTGTTTGCCGGTCAGTCAGCCCATTACAATAATTCCAGCTCTGTGCTTGGGCTAGCTGATGATTCATTCCCCTTTCTCTATATATTTTCCAATCTTACTAAAATACTTGGGTCAATTTTAGTCTGAAGGTCTGATGAAGGGTCACACCCCACACATTAACCATTCTTCGCTTCACACATGCTGCACACCTGCTGTGTATTTTCATCATTTTCTGTTTTTCTTAAAATCTATATTTTTGGGGGCTGGGTTTCACGTTTCTCTGCCAGTTGAACTCCGGAACATTGCCCTCAATCTGGGCGATTGTTTATTTTCTGGACAATGCCCTGGCAACCAGTTCTTATAAAAAGCGCAATTGAATCGCTTCACACAGCAGACGCGCTCTGAGCCGCAGGTGAGGAATTAGAACCATGTTCAACGAAGAGGAATGGCACAGAGCAGGCTCAGCCAGGGCTGGAGAGGAAGAATTCTACCCCAAGAAGCATGTGCGCTCGGATCAATGGGGAGCTGATAATTACCCGCGCACACCTGACTACGAGATGCTTGGAGTCCAGGACACGGACCGCGCTTCATTCCAGCCCACAAAACTCTTCCATGTCACTAATTCTAATGGAGCCAAAGCCATCATCGCTGGCAGAATTTTCAGGAGTAAAACTAAAAAGAAAATCGGAGAAGAAGTGGAGGAGCATTTCTCCTGGTGGAGCTTTGTAATAGATAAAGATGAGAAAGAGAGAGAGAACAACAGATACAAAGAGATAATAAATCAGAATCTTCAGAGAAAGAATATCCGATTAGAGGAGTTTTTCAACTCTCCCGCTTTCCAGGATGAATCCCGATACGGAAATTTCCAGTTCACCTATGATATTCAGACCCTGATTGAAACATATAAACAGTCGGTCTGCGATGGAGAGGAACCCGAGTTCCGGGTGTTGGGCACTTTCCGATACAGAAAGGAGATCATACACACAGTGGTTGTCCTTCCTCCAGGTGTCCCTTTATTCCAGGATTGTCCTCAAGTTCCGAATGATCCCAATGCGGTTGTTTCTGTTTCAGACCAGGGGTGGAGGTGGAGACCCGATTCAACCGGTGACAGAAAGCCGAAATATCCTTTATACCGCCGGTGGGACCATGTGGGCTTTGCTTTCTACCTCCTATCGGAGAAGCATCAAATCAATCTGCCTGATGGCGAGCTACCCCTTACTCACTGTGAGATAGGGGAAAGAAATCTCTCTGGTTCCAAAGCTGTGAGTGAGGAGGAATTGACTCAGCTGTTGCAAACCTGGGGTGTCAGCAAGTAATTGACACAGAAAAGGCAAAGCCAACCTCTGGACAGAGAGAAGCCAAGTTATCGCCAGATCAGGACTGAGACACGACACTCCAGTCACTGATCATCTCAGCACCAATCCCCAGAGCTTCTTCCAAAGATTGCTCCAAATTCCAATCCTTCTCCTTTATCCTGCTCTTCATCCACTTTCTGTTGTGATATTTTGACTGTAACCAATAAAGGGGGAAGAACTGTTCCAGTCCCGATGCGGACTCCATATTGGGAATGTCAGCAAAACGGTGAACAGATCAGAAAGAAGGTGTTCAGCATTCACCGGAGGGTGTCTGAATATTTACAACATGCTACAGACACCAGAGCAAGTCCTCCCCAAATATATTTTAACATCAAGAGACTATGTTACTAAGGAAAAAGAATACTTCTCTATTATCGCAATATTCTATCCTGAAACTTTAACAAGCTTTGTAACCAGTGCTCAGGGCACTGATATGAACTTTGACTGATTCTGAAGCTCTTACTGTTTTACATTGTGAAACTGGTGTAGTTGGTATTAGATATTAATGGTTAATGATGCATTGGGTACTACAATATCTCCCGGGGTTATTATATGAATTTAGTCCAGTCTGGGTATTAATGTATAAATAAAGGGTATTAAGGGATACGGAACCAAGGCGGGTAGATGGAGTTAAGATACAGAATAGCCATGATCTAATTGAATGGTGGAACAGGATCGAGGGGCTAAATGGCCTCCTGTTCCTGTGCTCTCAATGGGAAAAGGAGGTGGAATTTGGAATTCTGGTCAAAGCCACGAGATGGAGACAGAGTTTACAGGGACTCGAGCCAAGCCGTGTAAGAGAGTTCGTTGATCAGATGGATGAGAGAAATTTGTACTCATTCTTATAACATCAACCAAATGTATGTCCTGATTTCATTACTGCTGTTATTGTCAATCAATAAATAAATGTAATACTCGTTAAACGTCACTTCAGATATTGTGTCTTTCATTCTCTTCACAAAATGCTCGGACTGCCTGTACTCACTGTTCACTCCTTCACGGATGGTTCACTGTATTTGGTCCGTGCGCCCACTGGACTGAAACACAAGAAAAACTAGAAACCACCTTCAGGTCAATACCTGAGCTTATGGCCAAGAGCTGTCAGGGGTCGGGTCAAGCTCCATTATCTTGAACCAAGCCCCTCACCTCATGCTCCCAGACTCCAGCCCTCCCACATGCTGCTACTGAGGCTCCATGCTCTCCCATCCCAGGACCTCTATCAGTAGTACTACCTGGGACCTCTATCAGCAGCACTACCTGGGACCTCTATCAGTAGTACCACCTGGGACTTCTATCAGTAGTACTACCTGGGACCTCTATCAGTAGTACTACCTGGGACCTCTATCAGTAATACTACCTGGGACCTCTATCAGTAGTACTACCTGGGACCTCTATCAGTAGTACCACCTGGGACTTCTATCAGTAGTACTACCTGGGACTTCTATCAGTAGTACCACCTGGGACTTCTATCAGTAGTACTACCTGGGACCTCTATCAGTAGCACTACCTGGGACCTCTATCAGTAGTACCACCTGGGACTTCTATCAGTAGTACTACCTGGGACCTCTATCAGTAGTACTACCTGGGACCTCTATCAGTAGTACTACCTGGGACCTCTATCAGTAGTACTACCTGGGACCTCTATCAGTAGTACTACCTGGGACCTCTATCAGTAGTACTACCTGAGACCTCTATCAGTAGTACCACCTGGGACTTCTATCAGTAGTACTACCTGGGACCTCTATCAGTAGTACTACCTGGGACCTCTATCAGTAGTACTACCTGGGACCTCTATCAATAGCACTACCTGGGACCTCTATCAGTAGTACTACCTGGGACCCCTATCAGTAGTACTACCTGGGACCTCTATCAGTAGTATTACCTGGGACCTCTATCAGTAGTACTACCTGGGACCTCTATCAGTAATACTACCTGGGACCTCTATCAGTAGTACTACCTGGGACCTCTATCAGTAGTACTACCTGGGACCTCTATCAGTAGTACTACCTGGGACCTCTATCAGTAGTACTACCTGGGACCTCTATCAGTCGTATTACCAACTGAATGCAAGTTAGCAATTCAGAAATATAAAGCAAAATAAAAACTGAATATGCTGGAAATACTCAGCCAGTCAGGCAGCATCTGTAGAGAGAGAAACAGTTAACATTTCAGATCAATGACCATTCATCAGAACTGGAAAGTGTTAGAGATGTAACAGGATTTAAGCAAGTATATTATATTAATAATTGAATTAGGGACATCTTAGTCTTAAGTTTCTGTAAAGTTAGTCAATAGTTGAATAAATAAAGGCAGGGAAGGTCAGTCCCGCGGGATACGCATCCTGTGCCATGTGGGAAATCCAGGACGCTTCCCATGTCCTGGACAACCATATGTGCAGGAAGTGTCGTCAGCTGGAGGAGCTCGAGCTCTGGGTTTCGGAGCTTGAACAGCAGCTGGCGTCACTGTGATGGATCCGTGAGGCTGAGAGCCGTGGATAGCACGTTTCAGGAGGTCGTCACCCCGCAGCTGAGGAGTGTGTAGGCAGAGAGGGAATGGGTGACAGCCAGACAGACAAGGAGGACCAGGCAGGTAGTGCAGGAGTCCCCTGAGTGCATCTCGCTCTCCAGTCAGTATTCTGTTCTGAGTACTGGTGAGGGCGATGGTTCCTCTCGGGAGTACAGCCAGAGCCAAGTCCACGGCACCACGGGTAGCTCAGCTGTACAGGGGGAGGGAAGAGAAAGATCGGGAAAGCAATAGTGGTAGGGGATTCGATAGTTAAGGGAGCAGACAGGCATTTCTACAGCCGCAGACGTGACACCAGGAAGGTATGTTGCCTCCCTGGTGCCAGGGTCAAGGATGTCAATGAGCGGCTGCAGAACACTCTGAGGGGGGAGGGTGAACAGCCAGAGGTCATGGTTCATATCGGTACCAACGAAATAGGTAGAAAGAGGGATGAGGTCATGCAGGCAGATTTCAGGGAGCTAGGAAAGAGATTAAAAAGCAGGACCTCAGAGGTAGTAATCTCTGGATTACTCCCGGTGCCACGGGTGAGTGAGTATAGAAATAGGAGAATAGAGCAGATGAATACATGGCTGGAGAGATGGTGCGGGAGGGAGGGCTTCAGATTCCTGGGGCATTGGGACTGGTTCTGGGGGAGGTGGGACCTGTACAGGCCGGACGGGTTGCACCTCAACAGAGCCGGGAACAATATCCTCGCGGGGAGGATTTGCTAGTGCTGTCAGGGAGGGTTTAAACTAATTTGGCAGGGGGTTAGGCACCAGGATGTAGCATTAGAAAGGAGAAACAAAGGGCCCAAAGGATTGGGAGAGACGGATCGCACCAAAGTAAGAAATAGTAAAGTGTTAGGTGGGGTCAGACTAAGAGAGAACACAGGATGGTTTAAGATGGGTTTACATTGTATGTATGTGAACGCACAAAGCACAGTTAGCAATGTTGGTGAGCTGCAGGCACAAATAACCACATGGGAATATGATGTTGTGGCAGTTACTGAAACCTGGCTCAAAAAAGGGCAGGATTGGTGTTAAATATTCCTGGTTATAAGGTGTTCAGGAAAGATAGGGAAGGGAAGAAAGGAGGTGGGGTGGCAGTATTGATTAAGGAGAATGTTACAGTGCTGGAGAGAGAGGATGTCCTGGAAGGGTCAAGGACAGAATCTATATGGCTAGAGTTAAGAAATAATAGAGGTGCCATTACACTACTGGGTTTATTCTATAGACCACCAAATAGTGGGAAAATATGGAGGAGCAAATTTGCAGAGAAATTACTGAGATACAAGAACTATAGAGGAGTGATAATGCTTCAGTTGTACAAGGTATTGGTGAGACCGCACCTGGAATACTGCGTACAATTTTGGTGTCCATACTTAAGAAAGGACATACTTGCTCTCGAGTCAGTACAAAGAAGGTTCACTCGGTTAATCCCGGGGATGAGGGGATGGACATATGAGGCGAGGTTGAGTAGATTGGGACTCTACTCATTGGAGTTCAGAAAAATGAGAGGCGATCTTATTGAAACATATAAGATTGTGAAGGGGTTGGAT
The DNA here is from genome assembly GCF_052327205.1 of Somniosus microcephalus. Classification (NCBI taxonomy): domain Eukaryota; kingdom Metazoa; phylum Chordata; class Chondrichthyes; order Squaliformes; family Somniosidae; genus Somniosus; species Somniosus microcephalus. Next base: position 8,280,924 of record NC_140994.1, on the reverse strand, counting down.
CGGGTGGATGCGGGGAAGATGTTCCCGATGATGGGTGAAACTAGAACTAGGGGGCATAGTCTTAGAATAAGGGGCTGCTCTTTCAAAACTGAGATGAGGAGGAACTACTTCACTCAGAGGGTGGTAGGTCCATGGAATATGCTGCCCCAAAAAGCTGTAGAAGCTATATCATTACATAAATTTAAAACAGAAATAGACAGTTTCCTAGAAGTAAAGGGAATTAAGGGTTACGGGGAGCGGGCAGGAATTTGGACATGAGTCTAGGTTCGGATCGGTCATGGCCCTGTGGGTAGTGGAGCGGGCCCAGGGGCCGTGTAGCCTGATCCTGCTCCTATTTCGTGTGTCTAATTCTGTTAGATTCAGGAGATGGTTCTGTGATAGTGGATTGGCGGTTAGGATCAGATCAGCCATGATCTTATTGAATGGCGGAGCAGGCTCGACGGGCCGATTGGCCTACTCCTGCTCCTATTTCTTATGTTCTTATGTTCTTATGGACTTCAACTATCCTAATATAGACTGAGATAGTAATAGTGTAAAGGGCAGAGAGGTGGAAGAATTTCTGAAGTGTGTTCAGGAGAACTTTCTTGATCAGTATGTTTCCGGCCCAACGAGGAAGGAGGCATTGTGAGATCTGGTTCTGGGGAATGAGGTAGGTCAAATGGAGCAAGTGTCAGTCGTTGAACATTTAGGGAACAGTGATCATAGTATCATAAGGTTTAGATTAGCTATGGAAAAGGACAGGGAGCAATCTTGTGTAAAAATACTTAACTGGAACAAAGTTGAAGCCAATGGAATAAAAGGGACAGTGGCAGCACGGATACGAAATTGGCTAAGTGACAGGAAACAGAGAGTAGTGGTGAACGGTTGTTTTTCGGACTGGAGGAAGGTACACAGTGGTGTTCCCCAGGGGTCGGTTCTAGGACCACCGCTTTCCTTGATAGATATTAATGACTTGGATGTGGGTGTACAGGGCACAATTTCAAAATTTGCAGATGACTCAAATCTTGGAAGAATAGTGAACAGTGAGGAGGATAGTGATAGACTTCAAGAGAACATAGACAGGCTGGTGGAATGGGCTGGTGAAATTTAACACAGAAAAGTGCAATGTGATACATTTTGGTTAAGGAATGAAGAGAGGAAATATAAACAAAAGGGTACAATCCTAAAGGGGGCGATTGAACAGAGACCTGGGGTATATATGCACAAATCGGTGACGCTGGCAGGGCAGGTTGAGAAAGCGGTTAAAAAAGCAAACGGGTTCCTGGGCTTCATGAATCGAGGTATAGAGTACAAAAGTGTGGGAATTATGATAAGAACACAGGAACATAAGACGTAGGAGCAGGAGTCGGTCATTCGGCCCCTCGAGCCTGCTCCACCATTCAATAAGATCATGGCTGATCGGATCTTGGCCTCAACTCCACTTCCCTGCCCGCTCCCCATAACCCCTGACCCCCTTACCATTCAAAAATCTGTCTATCTCCACCTTAAATATATTCACTGACTCCGCCTCCACAGCTCTCTGGGGAAGAGGGTTCCAAAGATTCACGACCCTCAGAGAAGAAATTCCTCCTCATTTCTCTTTTAAAAGGGTGCCCCCTTATTCTGAAATTATGCCCCCTAGTTCTAGATTTCCCCACGAGGGGAAACAGCCTCTCTGCATCTACCCTGTCAATCCCCCTCAGTATCTTATATGTTTCAATAAGATCCCCTCTCATTCTTCTAAACTCCAATGCGTATCGGCCCAACCTGCTCAACCTTTCTTCATAAGACAACCCCTTCATCTCTGGAATCAACCTCGTGAACCTTCTCTGAACTGCCTCCAATGCAAGTATATCCTTTCTTAAATAAGGGGACCAAAACTGTACGCAGTACTCCAGGTGCGGTCTCACCAACGCCCTGTACAGTTGTAACAGGACTTCCCTACTTTTATTCTCCATTCCCTTTGCAATAAAGGCCAACATTCCATTTGCCTTCCTAATTACTTGCTGTACCTGCATGCTAACTTTTTGTGTTTCATGTACAAGGACCCCCAGATCCCTCTGTACCGCAGCATTTTGTAATCTCTCCCAATTTAAATAATAATTTGCTTTTTTATTTTTCGTACCAATGTGGATAACCTCGCATTTTCCCACATTATACTCCATCTGCCAGATTTTTGCCCATTCACTTAGCCTGTCTATATCCCTTTGGAGATTCTTTGCGTCCTCCTCACAATTTGCTTTCCCACCTATCTTTGTATCATCAGCAAATTTGGCTACAGTGCACTCGGTCCCTTCATCCAAGTCATTAATATAAATTGTAAATAGTTGAGGCCCCAGCACTGATCCCTGTGGCACCCCACTAGTTACAGTTTGCCAACCTGAAAATGACCCATTTATCCCGACTCTCTGTTTCCTGTTAGTTAGCCAATCCTCTATCCATGCTAATATATTACCCCCAACCTTGTGAGCTCTTATAGAGTCAGAGTCATAGAGTTATACAGCACAGAAAGAGGCCTTTCGGCCCATCGTGTCCGCCCCGGCCATTAAGCCCTGTCGATTCTAATCCCATTTTCCAGCACTTGGTCCGTAGCCTTGTATGCTATGGCGTTTCAAGTGCTCATCTAAATGCTTCTTGAATGTTGTGAGGGTTCCTGCCTCTACCACCCTTTCAGGCAGTGAGTTCCAGATTCCAACCACCCTCTGGGTGAAAAAGTTTTTCTTCAAATCCCCTCTAAACCTCCTGTCCCTTACCTTCAAACTATGCCCCCTGGTTATTGACACCTCTACTAAGGGGAAAAGTTGTTTCTATCCACCCTATCTATGCCCCTCATAATTTTGTACACCTCAATCAGGTGATGGGGATCAGATTGAGGGTGATGGGAAAGTCATACTCACTTTTCCTGTGCGGAGAAGGTCATGAAACCTCTTCCTGCACTGCAGCCAGGTTCTGCATCTCATTGATATGGAGTTGACCTCCTGGGCTACTTGCAGCCACACAGCTTTTGTCTGCTGGGGTGGCTTTTTTCTCCCTGAGGAAGGGAACAGCACCTCCTTATTACAGCTGGCTCCGTGCACCAGAGCTTGGAGGGGGGGCTCATCAAACCGAGGAGCACACTTTTGCTTGATCATGGACATTGTCGGGAAATCATCTCCTTCATACAATTTGCAAAGCGTTTGCAGTCTCCAGAATAATCAAGGCATGCAGCAGCATTGATGACCTCATCGGAGGCGACTTTCTGTATGAAAAGACTCATTGGGCCAGGGGTCCCCACACGCAGGAAATCAATTGCCTAATCAGGGGCAAATCACACATTTTCAACACATTACTTAGAAGTCGGGGTCCTGACACGATTTCCACCTGACACGCCCCAGCCCGCCCACACTGGCAAAATCCAGCCCTCTATGTCCTCCTCACAACTTGCTTTCCCACCAATAGTTGAGGCCCCAGCACTGGTCCCTGTGGCACCCCACTAGTTACAGATTGCCATCCTGAAAATGACCCATTTATCCCGACTCTCTGTTTTCTGTTCGTTAGCCAATCCTCTATCCATGCTAATATATTACCCCCAACCCCATGAGCTCTTATCTTATGCAGTAACCTTTTATGTAGCACCTTGTCAAATGCCTTCTGGAAATCCACTACACATACTGGTTCCCCTTTATCCACCCTGCTCATTACCTCCTCAAAGAACTCTAACAGATTTGTCAAACACGATTTCCCTTTCATAAAACCATGTTAACTCTGTTTGATTGTGTTATGATTTTCTAAATGCCCTGTTATTACTTCCTTAATAATGGATTTGAGCATTTTGCCAACGACAGATGTTAGGTAATTGATAATAACAGCATGATTCGTGATGTAAGAATGAGTACAAATTTCTCTCATCCATCTGATCAACTAACGCTCTTACACGACTTGGCTCGAGTCCCTGTAAACTCTGTCTCCATCTGGTGGCTTTGACCAGAATTCCAAATTCCACCTCTGATAGGGTAACCTGTAGGTTTGGATAACGTTTACATGTATATTGCGTTAGAAGCCATGCTATTAAAATGTTACTGTAACTGCAAGGCATGATGGGATGCTTGACCAAAACCAGACCAAAGCGTAGTGTCAGCATTTAACAGTAGCAGTAGTTGTAATAAAGTTTCTTCACGAAACCTTGAATCAGGAACAATGAACAAAGATAATGGTAACTGGAAGCCAGATAAGATAAACAAAACTGCAGAAATGCAGAAGTAAGGACCTTGGGTCCGGGACAGTTGAGATAGCGGGAAGCATCTGCCAAAGCCTATGTAACCGGTAATTAACGGTTGATTATGTATAAATAAACTGCCACGACCATTGTAAATTTGAGAGACTTCGGTGCGCTGAAGGCTCTGCTCTGCATGCTTGTAATAAAGTTTCTCTCATATCACAGCCTACCCGTGACTCCGAGTGGTTTCTTTCCACGACAACTTGACGTAGTCAGCAGGATCTGTTGTGTATGTAACCGTTTACCTTTAAGGGAACTATAGAATGTAACCGTTCGCCTTTAAGAGCACTACTTTAGGGTGGCACTATTTATTGGCTCATGTATACTGTAATACCGATAGTGACCACACCAGTATATAAGGGTTGGAATACGTTAACTAGGGCAGAAATCGCCCAGACCTCTGAATAGTAAAGACCTGTTTTGTTTGTACTTCTAAAGTCTCTGAAGTTATTTACTGCACAACCTACAGACTTTACAGTGGCGACGAGTCCGATCGTGCCCTGCGGCAAGACTAACCAGTAGCAGAGAGCTTCAAAAAGAAAACACGAGGCTCCGTCTACTAAAAGTATAGTACTTACTGGAAGCTGGATGATTAACAGCAAAGCTGCGGCAGCAACAGGCACAGATTACCCTGCTACCACATCTTGAGCGAGCCAATCAGCCTAAAACAAGGCGGCCGAAGAAACTGTGAGTAGTTAAAACAAAAACAAAAAAAGAAAAAAACGGGGTAGAAGTATTTGGAGGAGAAGGGCAAAGCATTCGGGTCCAACGGCGTCGGGTGACAGCCGGACCGCGGGCAATGTGAGAAGCCGTGCAGCAACCGCCGCCACGAAGCGCTGAGCCTGCGAGTAGGCGCGGGAGTGTCAGAGCCGAGAGTCGCGCGAGCGGGGGAGCCAGAGCCGAGCGGGAGGCGTTGCAAGCCAGCGATCGCATCTCCAGATAAGGGCCGAGAGCCGCGAGAGCGATCGGATCTATAGATAAGGGCCGCACTCGGGCTGACAGACGGCGTCGGGGGACCGGGTGAAGACCGCCAAGCGCGGGAAAACCGCCATTGAAGTGGGCGGGGAGAGCGAGAAGCGCGGGAAAGCCGCCATTTTTCGGGAAAAACCGCTGAAGAAGAAGGAAGAAGCGGGAAACCGCCATCTTGGAAATTATTAAGAATTTCAGAAAAGTAATAAGTAAAGAAATACTTGTGTTGTTCTCGAGAAGAGAAGATGCCTAAACGAGGTAATATCACCAAATGCTATCGTTGTGGGAAGTCAACACACGACCAAAAGCAATGCTGGGGTAAAAACCAGGAATGCTGGAAATGTGGCAAGATCGGGCACATAGCTAAAGTGTGCCGGTCAGGAACGACGTGCAACAATAATGAGTCCTCACAAAAATGGGACAGAAAGGTACATGACGCAAATAGGAAGAGTCTGAAGGAACAGAAGTCGGACACACACGCCAAAGGCAGAGGACTGGACGGTCTAAGAATTCACAACGTGAGCAATGAAGCCGACCGTCAAACTATTTGGATAACGCTACCGATTGAAAAGGTCCCAGTAAAAATGGAAGTGGACACCGGATCGGCGTTGACGGTCATGAATAAGCATGACTATCAAAAGTTTTTCAAGCATATTCCACTACGGGATGCGGATCTGATACTGAAGACATACACGGGGCAAAAAGTATTCCCCATCGGGAAGATAGAGGTCAAGGTGAAATACAAAGATAAAGTTCACCACCGGTTGGAGCTGTATGTGTTGTCTGAGGGAGGCCCACCACTTCTGGGACGGGAGTGGATCCGGAAAATAAAGATGGATTGGCATGCACTAAACACCATGACGGTGGAGCCCGAAAAAGAGGACGTCAAACCTGAACGGTTGGCCAGAATATTAGACGAAGCTAAAGAGGTATTCCAGCAAGGACTGGGAAAGCTACGAGGTATTAAAGCAAAGGTCAAGATTGCAGAACATGCAAGCCCAAAGTTTTGTAAGGCCAGGTCGGTACCGTATGCAATACGACCAGCAGTGGAGGCAGAACTAGAAGAACTTGAACGATCAGGGGTTCTGTCAAAAGTAGACCACAGTGAGTGGGCCACGGCCATTGTACCCGTCATGAAATCCTCACCAAGTAGTAAGCCAGGGGGACCGGGGAAGGTCCGTATCTGCGGGGATTTCAAGATCACAGTGAACCCGGTGCTTCAGTCGGTACAATACCCGCTGCCAAGGATTGAAGATATTTTCGCTTCGTTGGCTGGAGGAAAACACTTCACGAAGATAGACCTAGCTCAGGCATATTTACAGATGGAGGTTGAGGAAGAGTCACGCCAATACCTAACTATCAATACCCACAGAGGGTTGTACCGTTATAACAGACTGGTCTTTGGAGTGGCTTCGGCACCAGCAATTTGGCAGAGGGCCATGGAACAGGTGTTACAAGGAATTCCAAGCACGCAGTGCTATTTGGATGATATCCTAATCACGGGAATGGATGAAGAGGAACACCTCACGAATTTGAAACTGGTACTCACCAGGTTAAAGGAGTATGGCCTTAGGGTTAACCGCAATAAGTGTGAGTTTTTCCAAAAACGAATCTCATACTGCGGTCATATCATTGACCGCGAGGGACTACATAAATCACCGGAGAAGATAGAAGCAGTCGTGCAGGCTCCCGCTCCAGGGAACGTGTCACAGTTACGATCATTCTTGGGGTTAATCAATTACTACCACAAGTTCCTACCAAATTTGTCCACGGTGCTGCATCCACTGAATGAGCTGTTGCGAAAGGAGACACCATGGAAGTGGAGTGAGGAGTGCAAAAAGGCTTTTCGCAGAAGCAAGGAGTTGATTACCTCTGAAGAAGTGTTGGCTCATTTCAACCCAGCATTACCCCTTCGGCTGGCGTGTGATGCTTCACCATATGGAATTGGAGCAGTACTTTCGCACAGGCTACCAAATGGCTCGGAAAGGCCAGTGGCTTTTGCGTCCCGATCTTTGACACCCGCGGAGCGAAATTACGCCCAGATAGACAGGGAGGCCCTCAGTCTTGTGTGGGGCGTGAAGAAATTCAACCATTACTTGCAATGTAAGAGGTTCACATTGCTGACAGACCACCAGCCGTTGGTGTCCATATTTAACCCGAACAAGGCCGTGTCCAACATGACAGCACAAAGGCTACAAAGATGGTCAGTCTTACTTGGGGCACACCAGTATGATATTGAATACAAACGGTCCAAGCAACATGGAAACGCTGATGGGCTATCACGCTTACCATTGCCAATGGTAGAAGAAGCGAGGACAGTAGACCCAGTAGAGTTGTTCCACTCATCAATAGTGGAGTGTTTGCCGATCACGAACGCAATAATCGAAAATGAGACAAGGAATGACCCGACTCTTTCACGAGTCTATGACTTAACGGTGGAGGGATGGCCAGCGCAGTGCGAACCAACACTGCAAGCATTCGCACAGAGGAAAGCACAACTGTCTGTGTGTCGAGGAACCCTGATGTGTGGGTCTAGAGTGGTGATTCCACCCAAACTCCAAAAGAAAATACTCAAGGAGCTGCACGAAGGACACCTGGGGGGCGTAAAGATGAAGAACCTAGCTAGGGCGTTTGTGTGGTGGCCAGGCATCGATGGGGACATAGAGGAGATAACGAAGAATTGCCTAGGATGTCAGAGGGTTCAGAACGCGCCACCACAGGCTCCTCTGCACCCATGGGAGTGGCCCTCATCTCCCTGGCAAAGAGTACACATCGACTTTGCGGGGCCTTTCATGGACTCGATGTTCTTAATAGCGGTAGATGCCCACTCCAAGTGGCCGGAAGTAATTAAGATGACCACCACCACGACGGAAAAAACCATTACGGTGCTAAGGACAATGTTTGCGCGGAATGGTCTGCCAGAACAGGTCTGTTCCGATAATGGGCCGCAATTTGTGTCTGAGGAATTTAAGAAATTTCTAAAAAGCAATGGGGTTAAACATTACACATCAGCCCCATACCATCCCGCCTCCAATGGACTGGCTGAAAGATTTGTCCAGACCTTCAAGAAGGCCATAAAGGCCATGAGTAATGAAGACATAAGTTTACAGCATAAGGTGGAAACCTTTTTGTTGGCCTATCGAAATGCAACACATGCGGTCACGAATCAAACTCCCGCAATGATGTTTTGCAATAGACGCCTAAGATGCCGGCTGGATTTGCTCAAACCAAACGTAAGAAGGGACGTAGAGAACCGGCAATTCCAGGGCATGAATGAAAGGGCCACCAGATCTTTCCAGATGGGGCAACAAGTTTTGGCCCGGGACTACCGTACGGAGAAATGGCAGCCTGGAACTATTAAAAAAAGGCTAGGACCATTGATGTACACGGTGGACATTGGGGACAAGGTAATAAGGCGCCATGTTGACCAGATCATAGGGTCCGCCACAAATGAACAGCCGACTTCACCACCTTACCCGAGTAATGTTGAAACTGAAGTACCCAGAACACCTACTTCTGATCTAGTAATACTAGAATCAGATAAACCTGACACTGTTGTTCCAGCTGAATCGACTTTACCAGAGACACCTACTGGACCGCTGGGAATGACGACACCACTGCGGCGTTATCCGGACAGAATCCGGAAACCTCCACAGAGACTGAACCTGTAAACTGTTTCCACTAAGAGTATGTTGCAACTGTTCCTACGGAGACTGAATCTGTGATCTGTTTTGACATGAAGTTATATATGTTATTATGTTATGTTAAACATGAAGTTATATGACGTTGACTCCATCGAGAGTATATCTGCAAACTGTCTATATAAGTTGAAGATTGTATGTTTAACGGGATTCTGTAAGTAATAAGCTAGAAAGGGAGGAGTGTTGTGTATGTAACCGTTTACCTTTAAGGGAACTATAGAATGTAACCGTTCGCCTTTAAGAGCACTACTTTAGGGTGGCACTATTTATTGGCTCATGTATACTGTAATACCGATAGTGACCACACCAGTATATAAGGGTTGGAATACGTTAACTAGGGCAGAAATCGCCCAGACCTCTGAATAGTAAAGACCTGTTTTGTTTGTACTTCTAAAGTCTCTGAAGTTATTTACTGCACAACCTACAGACTTTACAGGATCCACTGCTAGTACCGAAACCAGGGCACCGTTCCGGGACCAACAGACAAAGTGGGGTGAGTACGTTAATTTATACCACCCAATAGTTAGGTCTGTGGGCGCGGAGCGGTCCCTCGGACTATCAGGGACCCCGAACAATAGGAGTCAGAACGGCTGTCATGTGAGAGAGAGAGAGAGAGGGCAACATTGCAAAGTGGTTGTGGTCACCGATGGCCAGGTGAGGGCCGGGAGAGAGAGCTTAGTGGGTGTCTCTCTGGGGGTAGGAGACCCCCGCGATTTCTAAAAGAGTTAAGGTTCGCTGGCGGCCAGGTGAGGGCCGGGGGAGAGAGCTTAGCGGGTGTCTCTGGGGGTAGAAGACCCCCGCGATTTCTAAAGAGTTAAGTAGGTAAGATGGCCGAGGGAAAGCCGGGTCCTCAGGGATCCATAATGGAGTATTTGTTAAATAAACTTGACAAGGTTATAAAAAGAATGGAAAAGGAAGGCTGGGATCCTGAATGAGTTCCCGACCGACAGAAAGAATGGCGGAGTAAGGAGAGCAAGAATAAGGAGCAGAAAACTGCAGTGGTTCTTTGTCAGGTCCACCTGAAAAATGTGTAAGATCGGAGCCACACAGGAGAAGGAAAAAGAGGAGTTAGTGGAACAGTTAAGAATGGTAGGCGCCAAGTGTGCCGCTGTAATGAAGACAAGGAATGCTAGTGAGGAGGTTGATTGGGATGATTTAGAAAGAGAGGCAGCAGAATGGGAGCGAGATGATGATGTTATCCTCACGCAGGATGATAAAATGTTCGAACAACAAAATCAGATCGAGCTTCTGCAGTGTCAAGTTGCCTCATCTGCTGCGATGATGCAGCAGAGTGTAAACGCGGATCAGGCAGGCTCCGCACTGCAGAATCGGGAGGAAGCCAGGTGTCAGGTAGCCACCCTAACAAAAGATCTCAGTTGCAGGCTAACCAATCTGAAAACTCAGCAAAGGAAGAAAAAAAAACAGGGATTTGGAAAGCCAGGGAAAGCTGCTGAGACGCCAATTTAAAGGAAAAAGGGGGGGGAAAAAGAGAGAAACCTAAAGTTTTACCGACATGGACGTTATTAACGTCTGCGCTGAGACAAATAAAACACAAGATTGTTGAGTGAAAGGAACCTTTAAAAATGCTGGAATTTTAGTTTGTGTGAAAGTGTGTGTTAAAGTGTGAAAGTTTTCCTGACTATGGATGTTTAAGAAGTTACAGTATTCCTTTTGTCTGAAAGTCTGTCCTTAAAAAAAAAGAAAAATGTTGTGTGTTTTAGCTCCACCCACTTCTCTGTGTTAAAAGCATTTTGATTTGATTTTGGAAGTTTTAAGAATGTGCGAATAAGATTGTGCCCCAAGAGAAAAAATCTTTGAACTACAATTTAAAAGTGATGGTGTGTAAAAACTGAGAGGAACAACAAAAGTTTGTTTTTCAAAAGATTAAGTTTCAGTCTAAGATGGAATTGCGGTTGCTATGGTGAAACCTTCCAAAGCAATTTGTTTAAATGTGAAAAACTAATTTTTCTCCAGTTGTATTCAATGTTTTTACAGTCATTTGGAAAGGCATCCGAAGAAAGGACAATAAGAAATATGACGTAATGTCCTGTTTTCTGCAAGCATGTGCTATTTTGTTTTGTTTTATCTGTTCTGTTCGTGTTTAGTTAAAGTGTGAAAGTCTTTTTCGTTTGGGAAAGTTTTTTTTAAATAAATTTACGTGACAATGTTTTGCTCCGCCTTCTTAAAAAACCTACAAAGGAGTTAACTCTTTCCACTGACAGCTGTTTAAGTTCACCAAGCAACAACTTTAGTATTGCTGAATGAAATTTAAAGATATTGGACATTATTAAATTTAAGTTTCTTAATTTTAAGTTAATATTTCCCCACAGTGACAGAAGGAAAATTATGATTTGATAAAATAACTCTTTGGGCTCTTAAACAGAGCTACAGTGGATTCTCTGCTTTCTTTTGTTATATGAAAATTAACTTATAAACTAATTGTCGCACTTCTGTCTCTAATGATAAAACACTGTGTAAACCACCTAGTCTGGGAATCACTTGTTTCTGAAATTGGAATTGATAAGATAAATTGATAGAAATGAAATTGAACATTGACAAAACCTGTCAGTTCAACAATGCTGCTGTTTGGATTTTGGGATAATTTTGAAATGACAAAATGGACTCCGGCACCATATATTGGGTTACTTTTGGGAAAATAAAAGATCCTCTAAAATAATGATAAATAAAAAGTGTTAATAACTTGGACCAAGTGAGAACATTTGAGCTATGTTTTCTATCTTAAATATTGTACTGGACAGTAAAGTTCCTCCCGGGCTCATGAATGAGGTATGAATGGTAACTAATGGGATGTGCAAAATGGAGAGAGGAAGTGATTGAGGGTGTGAGATAGAAACAGGAAATTTATACTACCAAATGAGAATTTTACTAGCTTTCTAGTGAAAGTCAGAAAAGTGTAGTTACGAATAGTAAATTGATAGCTTTCTCTTGGAGACATTTGTGTCCCTACATTGACACATACTCCACCGAGAAACTATCGAATTAATGAAACAATCAGAATAGAGTTAAACACACTGTTAGAGGAATTGAAACTGAAGTTTAAGTGAAGAGTTACATGGAATTTGGATTGAACGGCTGAGGGCGTCATTGGGCTTGTGTGTTCACAATTTCCAGAGGTATGGGCTAGACACAGACAGGATTGTGGGGGGGGGGGGGGGGGTCGATATGACACCCGTCATGATCAAGGAGGAATCCCTCTTGTGATTCAGACCAGGGGACCCACTTTACGGGTAGGGTCATGAAGAGGGCATGTCAGTTATTGGGGGTAAAGCAGAGATTCCACATACCTTACCACCCTCAGAGTTCCTGAAAACATCTATAGCAAAAGCGATTGCAAGCACAGGCAAGAACTGGGTGGATGTCCTCCCGACCATATTAATGAGCCAACCGGACAATAGGACTGACTGTGTATGAATTAATGACTGGGAGGGCTATGAGATTACCAGAAGGGGTGATAGAAGGGTGTAGTGAAACAGGGCCGCTGAGGGATAGAATTACACGGTATGAAGCGGAGCTATGTAAACAGCTTCAAGGGATGAAAGTGGAAGTAAAGCAGCAGCAAGAAGTGGCAGATCGACACAGGCGCGGGCCTGAACCCGAGTCATCGGGGCTCCCAAAATTGGGAGACAGGGTAATGGTAAAAGGAGTGCCATCCAAACCGGGACTGGCACCTCGGTGGTCTGGGCCTTACACGGTTCTAATGACCAGCGATACGTGTGTGTGTTTGGACATTCAAAAGGGGGGTAAGTGGAAACATTGGTCCCAGGTTAAGCCGTATGACTCACATTCTGTTTCTACCAACAGGAAAGCTAGCAGCAGATCTCTTAATTACTTTGTTTCAGATAAACCTGTCTCACAATGGCGGCCTGGTGGACGGCCGTGATGGCGATCACCCTCCTGACAATTACAGTAGCGTGGGAGGCGCCCACCGTGCACATCAATAAAAGTACTTGATTACATCCAGGACAATACATGCAACTACCACAGGGGGTAAAAGGAGAATGGGTAAAGAAACCCAATATATGGATCACGGACCGGGTCACCGCACGTACCCATATGACCAAGGTATAGAAAATAAATCCCAAATGTAATATGGGACAAGGAAACTAGGACCCTATCTGTGGCAGCAACCATGAACTGTCCGCCCCCAGACAACCAGTCTGATTGGAACAGCCTCCCTGCCCATCACAACGAGAAAGATCAGGGTATTGCGCCCCGGGCGGTTGGTCATATGAACTTGAGGTCCATCTCGGCACCACGCAAGCAGACTCCTTCAACTCGGTCTGTATCCTTGTTATCGGACCCAGAAGTGACAATTATACACAACTACAAACTAGCGTGGATATTGATGGAGATATAACGGTCACCGGCATATATGATGATGCCACGGGACTGGGACGTTGGGTATACTCCTGCTCGCCGTACAAGGGGCAGTGCGGAAAAACGATGGGTGTGGTCATCAGCACCATCAACATTATAGCAGGGTGGACTAAATTACCCCCTTTCATCTGAGAACTGGGACTTGAGGGACAATATTGCCAAGAATTGTGTAACGATGTTCTTAAGCGGTTGGAATGTACTGATATAAGATGCTTTGATTTAACAACATGTAGATATCAAAAGCCGTTGCGATGTCCCACCATGGTGCCACCTCCAACAGATGGCATGATCAGGGTCGGGGGTCCAAAGGCACTGTTACATGATGTAACTATAGTCACTTTAGAAGTAACCTATAACCTGAGCAGTATTGTGCCGACGTTGGAGGCCAATTGTGATGATTACCCAACATCAATTACTTGGGCGAAGCATAAATTGCAGTGATTACTTAGTGATTATAAGGACCGCATAGCCCCCGAAGTAGGGGCCTCCAAGGGGCGGCGGAGACCGAGTATATTAGGGGAAGTGGGGGCTTGTTTGGAAGTGCCAACTCGGTCCTACATTCATGGCAAATCACGGGCCTGAATAGCTATGCCTCCTGGGTGGTGCAGGAAAGTGCCAAGGGCCTGCGGTTCACAGCTCAGGGAACAGAGTATGTGCTTACAGCAGTAGAAGTGCAGGGAACCGGGTTACAGAGAGGTACAGAGGTCCGAGGGAAAGCTGTAATAAAGGCGAGTGATTTACAGTCCAAGGGGCGAGCATGTGACATGCTGGCTCGGGACTTGATTGACAGTGTTGAATCAGAAATTGAAGACATCAGGTTTGGGATGGTGCCCCGGCATGTACAGAAGGAAGTCAGCAGTCTCAATCTGATTAACTGGGAGGAAGATAGGAGCTCTTGGTAACCCGACCAGCAGGTGGTGGGGGGGGGGCTGTGGATGCATTTAGATTTCTAATGATGGTGCCACAGGGGCACAAGAATGGGACATATCAGGGGGGATGTAGAGTCTCTGGGAGTGGTCAGAGATGAATCGGCATACCGGGTGGGTACCCGCGGATACGTAGCACCTGGCAAGAATGGCACCCTCCTGATGACCACGGATGAGTGTTGTACTGAGTCGGAGCACTACATAGTGTGTACCTGTAACATCCTGAAACCAATAGATGAGGGCTCAGCAGTGGTGGTGATGGCAGAGCCTCTGGAAGGTGCCCTTAGGGCGATTCAGGCATCTCCGACTTAGTGGTGTTTTCTGACCGACGAGAAGAACTACCTCTATGGGGGATTGGTATGTGCAAATAATCATACGTTTTGCCTTCAAGTTTCAGACTCTCTCACCTTGGGAGATTTCCATCTACCAGGCAGAACCCTCGCCGGCCTGGTCTTCAGCCCATGGTGGGATGACGAGTTGAGTGTGGATAATACACCAGGGAGGGCCGCTAGGGTGGCGGTGGAACAGGCCTTGAAAACCACAATGGAATACATTGCATGGAGTAAACAGACCCTCAGGGGGAAGAGTGGAGGTGGACTTGACCAAAAGAACGGCTAGAAGGCTGGAAGCTAAAAGCCAGGGGGCTTCAGCCATAGGCCCAGTAGGAGAGAGCCAAAGACAGCATAACTGGTGGGACATAGGTAGAATGGCAGCCGCCATCGCCTCCACGCTAGTCCTTATCATCAGTATATGCACCTGTTGCTATCAAAAACGGATGATATCCCAAGTGGTGCTAATGGTGATGATGTCAAATAGGGGATACACCCCGGTGTCAGTAGCCAAGGTGCCATTCTCAGAGACTGGGGAAAAGTGGGACACGTATGCTATATAAATCTGGCTGACTGGGCCCCAATCACAGCCAATGTCACTCGGACATCGGTGAGGCTGTAAGAGGACCATGTCATTTATGGATTTGACACTTGCGGGAGTCCAGTTGGATCCCTGGACAATCCAGTAGGTAGAGAATTCAGGGATTTAGGTATGTCCTAACTGGATCAGACGAGGTCTGACCAGGGGCCAACAGGAGGGACTGATAGGGTAACCCGTAGGTTTGGATAACCTTTACATGTATATTATATAGTTGCGTTAGAAGCTATGCTATTAAAATATTACTGTAACTGCAAGGCATGATGGGATGCTTGACCAAAACCAGACCAAAGCGTAGTGTCAGCATTTAACAGTAGCAATAGTTGTAATAAAGTTTCTTCACGAAACCTTGAATCAGGAACAATGAACAAAGATAATGGTAACTGGAGGCCGGATAAGATAAACAAAACTGCAGAAAGGCAGAAGTAAGGAACCTGGGTCCGGGACAGTTGAGACAGCGGGAAGCATCTGCTAAAGTCTACGTAACCGGTAATTAACGGTTGATTATGTATAAATAAACTGCCACGACCATTGTAAATTTGAGAGACTTCGGTATGCTGAAGGCTCTCCCCCAAAGGCTTGTAATAAAGTTTCTCTCATATCCCAGCCTACCCATGACTCCGAGTGGTTTCTTTCCACAACAACCTCCTTTTCCCATTGAGAGCACAGGAACAGGAGGCCATTCAGCCCCTCGAGCCAGTTCCCCCATTCAATTAGATCATGGCTATTCTGTATCTTAACTACATCTACCCGCCTTGATTCTGTGACCCTTAATACCCTTCATTTATACAATAATACCCAGAAAAGATTAAATTCATAGAATAACCCAGGAGATACTGTAGTACCCAATGCACCATTAACCATTAATATCTGATGTAAGCCCCCAAAGTGTGGACTAAGTGATATACAAAGTCGACTACACTGGCTTGTTGTAAGAAAGACAGACCCAATAATTGAAGTAAAAACGGTTTATTCAGGCCTGGGGAGCTATGGCTCTTGCGTCCCAACACAAGGCTCCGACTCCACCGAATCTCTTGAGGTTTACACAGTTATACACATATTCCGAGACCTCCTACTCCAGAGGTCCAATCGATTTAAAAGTCTATACATTAATCACTAATTAGGTGTGCCTAACTTCTACAAGGTAACCAATAACATAAGTTTCACTTTTCACTGTATGGGCCTGTGGCCCCTCTGATTTCTTGGAAATGAGTCATCAGGTCATGTGATTTCTGAGAAACGAGACCCTCTCTCTCTTGACCACTACTGAGTTTCGTTTTTCCAGAAAAGGGTTATGTCATTGTCTCTTTTTGTAAGTTTCATCTCTCTAAACTGGTATGGTCATTTCTGCAATTAAACATACGAGTAATTAGTACATTTCATCTTTAAACATTTTGCTGCGCAATTGCGTTCTACTAAACGTGCCCTGTTACGCTCATTTTTAAATCTTACTTCAGTCCCTCCTTTTGACCTTTTGGACAATTGTTCCAAAACAGGTCAACATGTATGTCCACTGCCTGGTGTCTGCCAGAGCGTGCACTCCCTGGCCTTCTACCAGTCTAGGTTATACATGTATATATCCTATCAATTTGGAGGCCGACTTCCCCCCTCTGTGGTATGGTGGTCTTTCCTCTACGGTGGGCTTTCCTTTAGGGTGGTCTTTCCTTTATGCACTCCTTCTGGTGTAACCATTCCCGGGGCCCCTTAGACCCTGCACTAATGGTTGAGGCTTTTCTGCTCAAGCCTGTCCCTCATTCCCACGTGGGGTGTGTGACGTGCCAATTCGAGACTGTCATCACACACCAGTCCTCATTCACCACCCTCCTTCTGCCACCCTCCTTCTGCCACCTCCATCTTACGGTTGGCCGGCCCGGTCTTTAATTACCATGCCCAATTAATCCCATATAATTTCAGGGCTTCCCATCGCGTCTTACACCATTTGCCTTGGAGAGGCGGGGGAGTTGTCCATTCTTAACATCGCTACCTGCCCCTCCTCAGGCTCTACTTCTTTCACCGCACCACTTTCGGCCTTACTCATTCTGGCACAAAGGCACTGGAGAAATAAAAATACACAATATATCAGAATAACAATCAAGAGAAATATCATTATGGCTTGTACCACCGAGGCGCCCAAAGTCCCCGACCATCCTGGTCCCCAATTATCAAAATATGAGGAAGTGGGTGAGTTTCCTCTAATGTTGTACTAATGCCTTTTTGTTGTTTCTTTAAGCCTTCTTCTATTTTATGATAGTACTTTAAAATTTCCTTCGTTTCCTGCCGTAACTTCTGCCAAGCTTCCTCTAACTTAGGAATTGCCTTGGGCTCTGGTATGACATAAGTTTCAACCCTTTTTAGTAAGTCCCATATTATCAAATGACCAGGCTTTCCTATCTGTGTAGGTATCTTTAGACCAAAACAACGGTTTGGTTGGGGAATGATATAAGCCATATCTTGATATTCATATTTCTGTTCAATTGTGGTGACACAACAGGTCCCATTGTTCTTTGATGCTACCCAGGTCCAGTGTATCCCCTTGGGTGAACCTCGAGGGTGCAATTGGTAATTTTTGTAAATCCGTACTCGGATGTGTCTCCCTCGGTGGGGGGGTGTGTGCACACCCATGTCCTTCCCTTGTGGTGGCACCCGTCCACTACCACCCCCCTTTAGGTTTCATTCTTCTGTTTATTATCTTCATCCCTTTCCCAAAGCACCTTGGTAGGGACATCATGATATTTAACCCACTTTCCCTTTGTACTTCTCCTATATTAATCACATCGTATCGGGGTTGTCCCCCTTCTGGGAATTGTGGGATGGCCAGTACAAAGCCAATCATCTTAGTCCATGGGGTCAGACAATCACCTGCCCGGTGTACTTGTCCCATTTTACATTCCTTACATAGGCTTTTATTTGTGTCAATCCAAGGTTCCAGATCCTTATTAGTAATCCAATCAGGGATCTGTCCATTATTTATTTGCCTCATGTTATGCTGAGCATTCGACAATAGCCATGAGCCCTACGTGGCACATATTAGCTCCTTATCGGTTTGGCGAGAAGCATTATTAAGTCTATCAATAATTGTATTGATTGTTTCTGCATGGGGGGCTACTATCTCTTCCACCCCCGACAATTGCATTATTGTTTGGTTTCCCTGCCAGTGTCAATTGCTGGCTATTTCCAGTAGCTTGTTTTAGTAACTTCTCTATTTTTGCTTGTAATTCTTCTACTCCTTCGTTTACTCCTTCTATGTCCAAGCTATTAACTGTTGCTAACCCGGCCGCATACCCTGCTCCGGTCGTTTCCAATACTCCCCGTTTCTTACATCTTTGTAAGATAGATTTTTTTCTCCTGTGGATCCTCTAATTGTTTTACCCACAGGGAGTTCCAGGTTTGTTTTGTATCTCAAAAGTACTCATATTAATGGCAAGCTTAGTAACTCTATGTGCTACACTAGAATACACCTCATCCTGTGTTCTCCTTATTACTAATCCCCCTTGATAATGGCAATACTTATGTTCATCCCTAGAATCAAGGCGAGGACGCTCCATCTCATTCCGGACGTCCAATGTTCCTGTAATTACAAAAAGGGGGCTGGTCGTCACCAGCCAATTAGAATTATTCTGCTCTTATACATTTTATCAGTTCAAAATGCTGTACATCTGGTTCATTTCTTGTTCTGTGGCTCTGTCCCCAGACATACCTAAAGATGCTAACTATGGCATATAATATCATCATACACAGCCTATTATCATCATACACAGCCCTATCATTGATATATGTAGTAACTCCCCTTCCCATTCTTTATATCTTCTAGTATACTCCTCACTCTGTCAAAAAGGGCACCATCTCTGGCTTACTCATTGTCTTTCTTATATATTTTTAACTGGGTCCAGTGTTTCCACCTTCCTTTACCCGTTCCAGACCCATCTACATGAGCACGTGTCATTATTCATTAATACTTCATAAGGTCCTGACCATCTGGGTGCTAGCCCTGGTTTGGCTGGTATTATTTCTGCTATCACTTTGCTATCTATTGCTAAGACCTCCTTCTGGTCGTCCCGTGTATCCTGTTCTCGATCCCGTATAATCTGTTGGTCTTTGGCCTCATGTCTCTAACTATCTGTCCAGATTTATCTTTGGGTAACAGGACAGCTTCCCAAGCAGTCTCCTGGCCGTTTGAGACGGTGCTGCAATTAGTTTATAAGATAACTTCCATTTATCAAATCCTAATTTTCCTTCTATCACTGTGGGGAAATATCAGCTTAACATTAAGAAACTTAAATTTAATAATGTCCAATATCTTTAAATTCTATTCAGTAATACTGAAGTTGTTGCTTGGTGAACTCAAACAGCTGTCAGTGGAAAGGGTTAACTCCTTCGCAGGCTTTTGAAGGTGGAGCTAAACATTATTGCGTCACTCCACGCAACCCAAAAACATCCCTGACTGAAAGACAGTTGTGGTTTCACACTTTGATTCAACATGAACATTTGGGCTTCATTGGTCAGATTCCCTCTCTCAGTTGATCGTTTAGCTGCCCATCCTCTTGTGTGCTTTAATTTATTATTACAGACTCTTTGGGTAGGAGAGAGGTTCCTACTAATTCTTTGATTATATTCTTGTCTCTTACGGGTCTTCTCCTGGTGTCATATATCCCTGCCTACTCCCGCTATCATGTAATCAGACACCACCCCAAAGGCATTCCGACTATCTATATAGGTTTACACTTTTTCCTTTGGCTACCCCCCTTTGATCAAATCCTGTATAGGCTGGGCCATTTCTACTTTGTTTCCCGGGCCTGCCTGTTTGTTTGACTTATAATCTGGGGGCCAGTACACTTCATTCGCTTTAGGGTCGACTAAAGCTCCTACTTCTCGCAGTATATCTATCCCTAGGATTGTTCCTTCGGTGTTCTCGCATACCCACAACTGGGTAGGTATTATTATTATAGCCAATTTCTAGTAAGACTGTTTCGCTCTTATAAGCCCTGATTCTTCGTCCACCGATTCCTGCTATACTAACTGAAAGTTTCGTTCGGGGTAAGGGTAAGTCTGTCAATGAGATTGTGGCTCCTGTGTCTATTAACATTTTGCACTGTCGGCCCCCTACCAATACGTCAACAAACATCCTCGGATCCCCCTCCCCTCTCTGGCGCGGTCCCTTCCTGCTGCCATCCCTAGAAGCTTGCGAGCAATCAAAGCACGCAGCCAGTCCTAATGCCCCTCCCATCTGTTTTTGGGCATTTGTCTCTTCCCTTGTGTCACTATGTATCCTAGGTCGACTACTTCATCCTTCCCTACCTATACCTTTCTAAGGTTTAACTCTAGTCCCGCCTTCTATAAGGCTTCCAGTACCATAGTCAATTAAATATTGTAAAGGGACCTGCCGCTATCAGATATTCTTGCGGAGTGGAGTTATCTTATTCAATTCGGACTACACCAATTTACATCAACCAGAATTTCACTGTGGCCACAATGAAAGTCTGGTTTTAATAGGTTAATTTACCTCATAACTTCAAGGTTAGATCTTAGACTGAAACTTAATCTTTCATTAAACAAACTTTTTGTTGCTCTTCTCAGTTTTTACACTCCAGCTTAACTTAAATTGTAATAGGTTTTTTTCATTCTGAGGGCACAATCTTATTTGCACATTCTTAAACTTCCAAAATCCCCGACAAGACAAAGGGGTTAAATGCTTTTACTTTAACACAGAGAAGTGGGTGGAGCTACAACACACAGCAGACAGTTCTTTTTCTTAACGGACAGATTTTCAGACAAAGGAATATTGAATCCTCTTAAACATTCCTAATCAGGAAAACATCCACACTCACACATTTTTATACAAACTGTAATTTCAGCATATGTCTAAGGTTCCTTTCACTCAGCAAATCTCGTGTTTTACTTGTCTTGGTACAGATGCTAATAACTTCCATGTTGGTAAAGCTTTAAGTTTATCTTTTCCTTCCTTTTTAAATCTGACTCAACAGCTTTCCCTAGTTTCCAAATCCCTGTTTGTTTGTTTGTTTTTTTTTTGCTGGGGTTTCAAATTGGTTCGCCTGCAAATTAGATCTTTTTCCTACTTTATCTCTCCCTTCTGTTTCAATTCCTTACATTATCTGTTGCCTCTTTATCTTTAGCTCCTCCCCACCAAGCCTTTGGCTCTCTGCACTGTTTCTTTTTATTTTCCAGGAGTCGGGTTATAGAATCCAGGTCCCTTGAGGATTCTTCTTCCACCCTCTTAGTCATAACTAACTGCTATGTTTAATGCTTAATTCACGGTATTGGTGAATTAGGTTTGTACGCTACGTTGTTCGCCCCTATAGCGTCACCTTCATTAGTTTCTTGCTTTCTATTAGTCACTTCGTTTCGTTAGACACACACCAACCCTTTAGTCCCGAGGTTTTGGTACTGTGGGGTCTGTAGCTCCCAGCGTCCTACTTGAACCTGGCCGTCACGTGGGACTACTGTCCTCTTAATTCAGGCTCAGGCTAGGTGCTGGGGACAGACCTCACCCTTGTCCGTTCTAACCTCTTTATGACCGTAGGGTTTTATCTCATTCACTCACCACGGTGCACCCATTCATTCAATTGTTGAGATTTCGCCGTCTCACGGATAAAGAGGATTTCCCGCCTCCCCGGGGTAGGGGTCTTTCCGCCCCTGTCGGTTCGCCTACCCACGGCTAAATGAGGACTTCTCTGCCTCCCTGGGGTTTTTCCGCCCCTGTCGGTTCGCCTACCCACGGCTAAATGAGGACTTCTCTGCCTCCCTGGGGTTTTTCCGCCCCTGTCGGTTCGCCTACCCACGGCTAAATGAGGACTTCTCTGCCTCCCTGGGGTTTTTCCGCCCCTGTCGGTTCGCCTACCTACGGCTAAATGAGGACTTCTCTGCCTCCCTGGGGTTTTTCCGCCCCTGTCGGTTTGCCGCTATACGGCTTAGGGAACACCTTATCCCTATCTTTTTAACCGCCTTCAATTAAGGGTGTCTTTCTTTTTATAGTTCTTTTATACGTCGATTCTGACTCACCGTCTCGCCAGCGATTAACCCCTAATTTTACAGGTGGTAATTAAAACATACTCACCCGTCCTAGGTTAACGCTGTCTGAGAGTCTGGTTCAGAACGCGCATCCCATCCTCGTCGCCAATTGATGTAAGCCCCCAAAGTGTGGACTAAGTGATATACAAAGTCGACTACACTGGCTTGTTGTAAGAAAGACAGACCCAATAATTGAAGTAAAAACGGTTTATTCAGGCCTGGGGAGCTATGGCTCTTGCGTCCCAACACAAGGCTCCGACTCCACCGAATCTCTTGAGGTTTACACAGTTATACACATATTCCGAGACCTCCTACTCCAGAGGTCCAATCGATTTAAAAGTCTATACATTAATCACTAATTAGGTGTGCCTAACTTCTACAAGGTAACCAATAACATAAGTTTCACTTTTCACTGTATGGGCCTGTGGCCCCTCTGATTTCTTGGAAATGAGTCATCAGGTCATGTGATTTCTGAGAAACGAGACCCTCTCTCTCTTGACCACTACTGAGTTTCGTTTTTCCAGAAAAGGGTTATGTCATTGTCTCTTTTTGTAAGTTTCATCTCTCTAAACTGGTATGGTCATTTCTGCAATTAAACATACGAGTAATTAGTACATTTCATCTTTAAACATTTTGCTGCGCAATTGCGTTCTACTAAACGTGCCCTGTTACGCTCATTTTTAAATCTTACTTCAATATCTAATACCAACTACACCAGTTTCACACTGTACAGCAGTAAGAGCTGCACAATCCGTCAAAGTTCATATCAGTGCCCTGAGCACTGGTTACAAAGCTTGTTAAAGTTTCAGGATAGAACATTGCGATAATAGAGAAGTATTCTTTTTCCTTAGTAACATAGTCTCTTGATGTTAAAATATATTTGGGGAGGAATTGCTCTGGTGTCTGTAGCATGTTGTAAATATTCAGACACCCTCCGGTGAATGCTGAACACCTTCTTTCTGATCTGTTCACCGTTTTGCTGACATTCCCGATATGGTTACGAAAGCACAATACTGCGGATGCTGGAAATCTGAAATAGAAACAGAAAATGCTGGTAAGTTCAGGCAACATCTGTGGAGAGAGAAACAGAGTTAACATTTCAGGTCGATGACCTTTCGTCAGAACTGGGAAAAGTTAGAGATGTAACAGGTTTTAAGCAAGTGCAGAGGCAGTGAAGAACTGGGGGTGGGGGAAGAACAATAGGGAAGGTCTGTGATAGGCTGGATGGCAGTAGAGATGGGGGCTATTTTGCCAGCCTTGAGGAGGCGGGACTGCTGGGAAAATGACATCCGTGCCATCTTCCCAGTAGGCGGGTAACCGACTCGCGCTGGGTCCCATCTTCCGGAGGCGGGAAGGGGGTTACAGCCATTTAATTGTCCGTTAACAGGTAAGTAACAGGCAGTTAAGAGGATTATCCCCATTTTTCCATCAGAGGCGCGGGCTTCCCGACGTCGGGAAACCCCGCCAGGG
The DNA here is from genome assembly GCF_052327205.1 of Somniosus microcephalus. Lineage (NCBI taxonomy): Eukaryota > Metazoa > Chordata > Chondrichthyes > Squaliformes > Somniosidae > Somniosus > Somniosus microcephalus. The sequence goes on along the minus strand of NC_140994.1, from coordinate 8,257,273 downwards.
TCACCGAGGCGAGCAGTGGGTCTGCGGGAGTTGGAGGGGTGCAAAAGTGCGATGTAGAGGTGAGTGATGGGTGCAAGTGTGGAGAGGTGAGTATGTGAAGTGAGTGAAAACTGATTGAAAAAGTTTCCTTACCTTGAGGCTTCACCAGTTGGGGAACCGGAGATTCCGACATCTCACCGGCACAGATGACAGAATGGCTGCAGCATTCAGCGATGCAACAGTAATCTGATTTATGCTCACAAAAGAGGTTTGCTGAGTCTTGAATACAAGAACTCATCAAACAACAGAGAATGTCAGAGTTTGACAGCTTCACAGAGCCATCAAACGATGACAATTCATCTGTCAAATATTTTTGACAGATGAAACGTCATAGAAACATAGAAACATAGAAGATAGGAGCAGGAGTAGGCCATTCGGCCCCTCGAGCCTGCTCCGCCATTCAATGAGATCCTGGCTGATCATCCAAATTCAGTACCCTGTCCCTGCCTTCTCCCCATATCCCTTGATCCCTTTAGCCTTAAGAAATATATCCATCTCCTTCTTGAATATATTTAATGAATTGGCCTCAACTGCCCTCTGTGGTAGAGAATTCCACAGGTTCACCACTCTCTGGGTGAAGAAATTCCTCCTCATCTCTGTCCTAAATGGCTTACCCCTTATCCTTAGACTGTGACCCCTGGTTCTGGACTCCCCGTCCATCGGGAACATCCTTCCTGCATCTAGTCCTTTTAGAATTTTATAAGGTTCAATGAAATCGCCTCTCATTCTTCTAAACTCCAGTGAGTATAAGCCCAATCGACCCAATCTCTCCTCATACGTCATTCCTGCCATCCCAGGTATCAGTCTGGGGAATCTTCGCTGCACTCCCTCCATGGCAAGAACATCCTTCCTCAGATAAGGCGACCAAAACTGCACACAATACTCAAGGTGTGGTCTCACCAAGGCCCTGTACAACTGCAGCAAGACATCCTTGCTCCTGTGCTCAAATCCTCTCGCTATGAAGGCCAACATACCATTTGCCTTCTTAACCGCCTGCTGCACCTGCATGCTTACCTTCAGCGACTGGTGCACAAGGACACCCAATCTCGTTGCACTTCCCCTTCTCCCAATCTATTGCCGTTCAGATAATAATCTGCCTTCCTGTTTTTGCCACCGAAGTGGATAACCTTGCATTTATCCACATTATACTGCATTTGCCATGCATCTGCCCAATCACCCAACCTGTCCAAATCATACTGGAGTTTCTCGGCATCCTCCTCACAGCACACATGCCCACCCAACTTTGTGTCGTCTGCAAACTGGGAGATATTACATCTAGTTCCCTCATCTAGATCATTAATATATATTGTGAATAGCTGGGGTCCAAGGACCGATCCCTGCAGTACCCCACTAGTCACTGCCTGCCACTCGGAAAAAGACCCGTTTATTCCAACTCTTTGCTTCCTGTCTGCCAACCAGTTCTCTATCCAAGTCAGTACCTTGCCCCCAATCCCATGTGCCTTAACTTTACACACTAATCTCTTATGCGGGACCTTATCGAAAACCTCCTGAAAGTCCAAATACACCACATCCACTGGTTCTCCCTTATCTATTCTACCAGTTACATCCTCAAAAAGTTCCAGTAGATTAGTCAAGCACGATTTACCTTTTGTAAATCCATGTTGACTTTGTCCGATCCTGTCGCTGTTTTCAACGTGCTCTGCTATCTTTTATAATGGACTCTGGCATTTTCTGACATGCTGACATTCTCTGTAACCGGATTCCCCTTAATTGGCCTGCTATGCCCGCTGGGCAAGTTGAACAAGGTCAATCAAGGGAAAATAGCGTGGGTTGGCCACAAGTCAATGGAGGCGGGACTAAAACCCGACTAGCAGCAGTCCCGCCTCCAACACACCCCCATTGATAAAATAATCCCCTTTATTTCCAGGACAACGCCTTGGCAATCAGTTCATATAGAAGCACAATTGAATAGCTTCACACAGCAGACAAGGAGTTAGAACCATGTACAACAGAAAGAAATGGCAAGAAACAAACTCATCCAAGGGTGGATGGGAATACTTTTACCCCAAGAAGCATGTGCGCTCGGATGAATGGGATGATGTTCCATACCGCTCCATCCCTGGCTACAGGACACTTGGAGACCAGCAACCAGACCGCGCTTAATTCCAGCCCACAAAACTCTTCCATGTCACTAATTATAAAGGAGCCAAAGGCATCGTCACTGACAGAGCTTTCAGGAATGAAACTGGAAAGGAAATCGGAGAAAAAGTGGAGGAGCATTTCTCCTGGTGGAGTTTTAAAATAGAGGATGGTGAGAAAGAGAGAGAGAAAAAAACAGGTACCAAGAGATAAATCAGAATCCTCAGATCGAGGATACCCTATTGGAGTTTTTCAAATCTCCCGCTTTCCAGGATGAATCCCGATACGGAAATTTCAAGTTCACCTATGATACTCAGACCCTGATTGAAACATATAAACACTCTGCGATGGAAAGAAACCAGAGTTCCGGGCGTTGGGCACTTTCCGATACAAACAGGAGATCATGCACGCAGTGGTTGTCCTTCCTCCAGGTGTCCCTTCATTCCAGGATTGTCCTCAAGTTCCAAATGATCCCAATGCGGTTGTTTCTGTTTCAGACCAGGGGTGGAAGTGGAGACCCGATTCAACCGGTAATCACCCGACATACTGCCGGTGAGACCATGTGAGCTTTGCTTTCTACCTCCCATCTGTTGTATGAATGCATTAAAGCATAGAATCAGGCAGACAGGCTCATAACTGTGATCTTCACTTTATTGTGTAAAATGGCTGACTGCTGTTTTCCCAGGTAATTCCCATAATGCAATGCACATTACATTACCGTATTGACTGGTGTCAAACTCGCAATCAATACACGACATCCCCCTTTTCCTTGGAAACAAACTTGCAGTTTACAAACAGTTGCTTACAATAACACTGCAAATCTTATTTGGTTTATAAACTTTTTACAAACTTGTGTCTTACCACACAACTAAATAATTCCCAGGTTTAAACATTTAACGGCACCCATGCAGTTCTCGCACAGTTTATGTTGTGAAATAATCAGACAGTCTTTGGGGTTTTCTTTTAACCCTTTGAGGTCTGGCTGTATTGGGTATGTCTGACATGTTGGTGTCAGTGGGTATTGCCTGTGTCACAGTGGTATGTGTGTCAGGGTCTACTATACTGTCCTCAGTCCCTTGTGTTTCCTCCTGCTCATGGAGTGTCTCCTTTGGTCCATTGGTTCTGTATTTCTTCACAAACATAGTGTTTCTCGAGTAGCATGCTCCGTCTGGAGATTCTACTACTACTTGACTCCCTGTTTTCCTCAAAACTTTGTGGGGTGTGGCATTAAAAGGAGTGGTGAACTTGTCCACTTTGTCCTGCCGTACCAGCACCGTGTCGCCAACTTCCACCTCTGAGTATTGTGTTCTCCGCTGTTCATCTGCGTACAGTTTGGACTTGCCTTTTTGTTCTGCGTCCCAGTCACGTACTTCCATGTCTGCGCGCGACTCTGTGATGTCTGGCAGCTTTCCTCTCATTTTCCATTTAAAGAGCAGCTCTGCCGGGCTCTTTCCTGTCATGGCATGGTCAATGCTCCTGTACACAGTCACATATTTTCTAAGTTCACATTTCCAATCTAGTCCTTCTGACTGAGCAATTCTGATTCTCTTCATCAGTGATGCATTCTGGCGCTCGACTTCTCCATTAGCCTGAGCCCATTTTGCTGTTGTTTTCAGGTGTTTGATCCCGTTGTTTTCACAGTATTCTTTGAATAATTCAGATCTGAATTGGGGACCATTATCAGATTTGCAGGTGATTGGCAAACCATGATGGCTGAAGATTGACTCTAAACTATCAATAACCTTCTCTGTTGTTGTGGAGGTCATGATGTCGTATTCATAGTAGCGACTATAATAATCAACTACCACAAGAATGGAGTGGTTGGATGGCAAGGGTCCCAGTAAGTCTATAGCTACATCCTGCCAGGGGCCCTCCAGTAATGGTGTTGGTCTCAACGGTTCAGGTGGGTCGGGTCTGGCTACTATCTGACAGCCGTGGCACGCTTTACAGTGTTTTTCAGCTGCCTTGTCCATGCCAGGCCACCAAACCTTGGTTCTGAGATGTTGCTTTGTTCCAACTATTCCCAAGTGTCCTTCATGTGCTAACACCAGGGCTCGTGCATGTAACACTGTGGGTAGCACGATGCGTGTTCCCCGAAGAACTAGGTACCCCACTACGCACAGCTCGTTTGCAATTGCTGCATAAGCTTTACAGTTCTCAAAATGTCTGTTTGTGATTGTCTTCCGTACCTCAATCAGCTCTGGGTCGGTAGCAGAGGCTTCCTCCACCTCTCTAGTAGTGAGTGCTTTTGGTGTCGCACTCACAGCTACAAATCTCACGTATTCATCTGAGCCATGAGAATGTCTCTCCTGTTTTGCTGTCTCCCCCAGCAATCGTGACAGTGGGTCTGCAATGTTTTGCTTGCCTGGAATGTGTATCACCTTAAAATCGTACGGCTGTAATCTAAGTACCCATCTCTCTATATGGGCACAGGGTTTAGAGTGTGGGCCGTATATCACTTGTAATGGCTTATGGTCAGTTACCAAGTTAAATTTTCGGCCATACACATATGGATGCAGCCTCTCACAAGCCCATACAAGAGCTAAGGCCTCTCTCTCTGTTTGAGAGTATTTCCTCTCACAGTCTGTTAAACTACGACTTACATAGCATATTGGCACCTCTTGTCCCTGTTGGTCCTGAACTAGTACTGCGCCTAAACCTACAGGACTGGCATCTGCTATCACCTTGGTTGGTGCGTCCTTATCAAAATATGCTAAAGTGCCGGCTCTGGCCAACTCTTCCTTGAGTGCACTGAATGACTGTCTCTGTTGTGATCCAAATTTAAATGGTGTGTCTTTTCTCGTCAGGCGTCGCAGTGGCTCTAATAGCGTTGCAAACTGTGGGATGAATCTGCTACTGTACCCAACGAGTCCCAAGAAACTCCTCACCTCTGTAGCATTCTCTGGTTCCCGAGCTTCTGCCACCGCTCGCACTCTCTCTGCTGTTGGTCCGATGCCCTTTTCAGACAACAGAATTCCCATGAAAATCAATCGATCCATGTTGAATTGGCACTTCTCTGAGTTTAGTGTCAGTCCACTTTCCATTAGTCTGGTCATGACAGCGTGCAGGCATCTGTCGTGCGTTTCCTGGTCGTGTGCATGCACGATAATGTCGTCTGAGATGTTTTCAACACCCTCTATTCCAGCTAAGGCATTAGCTATCTCGTGCTGATATTGCTCACTAGCTGAAGATACACCGAATATCAGCCTCTTGTACCTGTATACTCCGTTATGTACTGCAAACGTTGTGATTTCTCGTGACTCAGGGGTCAGTTCTAGCTGGTGATAACCCCATTTCAGGTCTAGCTTACTAAACACTGTCGAGCCGTTCATACCTTGGAGTATCTCATCAGCGGTGGGGATTGGATATCGTTCCCTCACTATTGCCTGGTTTGCTCGTCTCATGTCTAGGCATAACTTTACATCCTTATCCGCTTTTGGTACAATAACCACAGGAGTTACCCATGGGGTGGGACCAGTTACAGGTTCGATAATGTCCATGTCCCTCAATTGTTTTATTTTAGCCTCTACTGCCCCCCTTAAGTTGAATGGTATACGCCTGAGTGGCTGGGCCACAGGCTTCACTTGTGGGTCGATATACAAACTGATCTGTTTTGTGTTCAGCCTTCCTACTCCCTGGAACACCTTTGGATTCCACTGTTCTAGTAGCTGTCATACATCTACCACAGCTGAGACATCTGCGCCTATTTTTAAAACTCCCAGTTTCATAGCTGTCTCCCTTCCTAGCAATGGCTCTCCATGGCCTTTAACCACAATGAACTCCACCTGCTCAGTTCTCTTACCTATTGTAATCCCACATGTGAATACACCTTTAACTGACAGTGGTCGGCTAGAAGCATAAGAGAATAACTTTCTCTCTGTCTTAGGGACATGTGACTGACACTTAATGTGTTCTGACTTTAATCCTTCCCATGTATTCTCATCTATCACATTATTAGTTGCACCCAAATCAATTAACATTCTCAGGTTTACTCCCCCCACACAAAAGGTAAGTCTCTCTGTCACGTTATTTCCAGTAACCGCAAATGCAAAGTCATTTTGTTCCTCTACATTGTTCACACTGTGTTTCTTTGTACCCTTTGTGCGGCATACTTTGGAGAAATTATCCTTTCCCTTGCACTTATGACACGTCTGTCTGCGTGCTGGGCATTTCGGATCTCTGCCCATGTGGTCTGTGTGCCCACATCTGTAACATTTCCTTTTGTTCCTATCACCATGTCCCTTTGGTTTCTCTGTCGAGCTTTTCGCATAAAACCCTCTTTTCTGTGTAACACGATGAACAGTATCTGTCTCCGCCTTCTCTGTACATGACATGGCTGACATCTGCTCCTCGACGTTTTCACATTGTGAGGCTAATTGTAACGTGCGGGCGAGCGTTAGACCTTGCCCTTCCTCTAGCAATTTCCTCCGCACATAGGCTGACGTGCACCTACTCAGGATAGCGTCTCTTATTTGATTATCCGCATCCCCCCCAAAAGCACAGTCTTTAGCAGCCTGCCGCAAGCGAGTAGCAAATTGTTGCACAGTCTCACCTGTCTTCTGGGACAACTTATGAAAAGTCTGTCTAGCAAATGCTGCGTTGACCTGGGGCACGAAGTAGTGATTCAAAGCACTAACTGCCGCCATGTAGTCTGCTGGCTCTCCTGTGTCCGGTAGAGTCGAAAAGATATCCTGAACATCTGGTCCTGCTAGGTGTAGAAGTAGAGCTCTTCTCCTCTGCTTTGTGGCACCTGTAGAGGTATCGTCGATAATGAGTCCTTTGCCGTCGGCATAAAGCTCAAAAGACGTTAACCACCTCGCCCATCTTGGATCCAACGTGGCTGGCTCGGCGAAGCATGTAAAATTTTGAATGCCGCTCTTCTCCATCCTAGCTAACTAAAACTTGGGCAGCTACCTATTTAAAATGATTCCGTTCGTTATCCTCGTCGCCAATGTTGTATGAACGCATTAAAGCATAGAATCAGGCAGAAAGGCTCATAACTGTGATCTTCACTTTATTGTGTAAAATGGCTGACTGCTGTTTTCCCGGGTAATTCCCATAATGCAATGCACATTACATTACCGTATTGACTGGTGTCAAACTCGCAATCAATACACGACACCATCGGAGGACATAAGAACATAAGAAATAGGAGCAGGAGTAGACCAATCGGCCCCTCGAGCCTGCTCCGCCATTCAATAAGATCATGGCTGATCTGATCCTAACCGCCAATCTACTATCACAGAACCATCTCCTGAATCTAACAGAATTAGACACACGAAATAGGAGCAGGATCAGGCTACACGGCCCCTGGGCCCGCTCCGCTACCCACAGGGCCATGTCCGATCCGAACCTAGACTCATGTCCAAATTCCTGCCCGCTCCCCATAACCCTTAATTCCCTTTACTTCTAGGAAACTGTCTATTTCTGTTTTAAATTTATGTAATGATGTAGCTTCTACGGCTTTTTGGGGCAGCATATTCCATGGACCTACCACCCTCTGAGTGAAGTAGTTCCTCCTCATCTCAGTTTTGAAAGAGCAGCCCCTTATTCTAAGACTATGCCCCTAGTTCTAGTTTCACCCATCATTGGGAACATCCTCCCCGCATCCACCCGGTCCAACCCCTTCACAATCTTATATGTTTCAATAAGATCACCTCTCATTCTTCTGAACTCCAATGAGTAGAGTCCCAATCTACTCAACCTCTCCTCATATGTCCATCCCCTCATCCCTGGGATTAACCAAGTGAACCTTCTTTGTACTGACTCGAGGGCAAGTATGTCTTTTCTTAAGTATGGACACCCAAACTGTATGCAATATTCCAGGTGCGGTCTCACCAATACCTTGTACAACTGAAGCAATACCTCCCTATTTTTATATTCTATCCCCCTAGCAATGAAAGCCAACATTCCATTGGCCTTCTTAATCACTTGCTGCACCTGCATACTAACCTTTTGAGTTTCATGCACCAGGACCCCCAGATCCCTTTGTACTTCAGTACTTTCCAGTTTCTTGCCATTAAGATAATAACTTGCTCTACGATTTTTCCTGCCAAAGTGCATAACCTCACACTTTCCAGTATTGTATTCCATCTGCCAAATCTCTGCCCACTTACTTAGCCTGTCTATGTCCCCTTGCAGGTTTTTTATGTCCTCCTCACTCACTACTTTCCCTCCCATCTTAGTATCATCTGCAAACTTTGATATGTTACACTCGGTCCCCTCCTCCAAATCGTTAATATAGATTGTAAAGAGTTGGGGACCCAGCACTGACCCCTGTGGAACACCACTAGTTACTGATTGCCAGTCTGAGAATGAACCATTTATCCCAACTCTCTGCCTTCTGTTAGATAGCCAATCCTCTATCCATGCCAGAATATTACCCCCAATCCCGTGATTTTTTATCTTAAGCAATAATCTTTTGTGTGGCACCTTGTCAAATGCCTTTTGGAAGTCTAAATACACTACGTCCACTGGTTCCCCCTTATCCACCCTATATGTTACTTCCTCAAAGAACTCCAGCAAATTTGTCAAACATGACTTCCCCTTCATAAAACCATGCTAACTTTGTCCTATTAAATTATGATTATCCAAATGTCCTGTTACTGTCTCCTTAATAATGGACTCCAAAATGTTACCTACCACAGATGTTAGGCTAACCGGTCTATAGTTTCCAGCCTTCTGTCTACTGCCCTTTTTAAATAAGGGTGTTACATTAGCAGTTTTCCAGTCTGCCGGGACCTTTGCTGAGTCCAGGGAGTTTTGGAAAATTATTACTAATGCATCCACAATCCCTACCGCCACTTCCCTCAAGACCCTAGGATGTAAGCCATCAGGTCCAGGTGATTTATCTGCCTTGAGTCCCATTATTTTACTGAGTACCACTTCCTTAGTGATTTTGATCGTGTTTAGCTCCTCCCCCCCTATAGCCCCCTGTTTGTCCAGTGTTGGGATATTCTTAGTGTCCTCTACTGTAAAGACTGATACAAAATATTCATTCAGTGTTTTTGCCATCTCCATATTTCCCACCATTAATTTCCTGGTCTCATCCTCTAAGGGACCAACATTTACTTTAGCCACCCTTTTTCTTTTTATATAACTATAAAAACTCTTACTGATGTAAGAAAAAGGAGACTTACCATCAAGTAACTTTAAAGTAAGCTTTAAGTAACTTATAAACACACTATATACACAAGAGAGGTCTTTACCATGCCTCTGGTAGAAGCCTCTTACAATACTGAACAGGCCAGTATTTATACCAGTCCAACAGGAAGTGACATATGACAGGAAGTGAGGTATGTACACAGTTCATAGTTCATAGTTCACAGGAAGTGATGACATAACTTCCCGGAAGTTATCATTTTTATCACATTCTTCCCTCCTGCAGGATTAGGAGGCTGTGGTCTACCTTTTGGTCCGCAGCCGCCGAACAAGGAAGAGTCGCACCCGTTTGGATTCCCGTCGTAGAGGGTCGCTGGTCCGCTTACATGCGGTTGGCCATTGGTCAGAGTCTGTGTGGCCTGGATTGCCCTGTGAAGGGTCGGGGAGATCATGGCTTCGAGTACGAGCCCCAATAGGTTCAAAGTCGGACTGCCTCTGTTCAGAGGGAGGTGCAGAGCTGGTCTGTGGCGGATCAGTACTTTCATGCGCGGTACTGGGAAGGTCGCAACCTTGAGCACGGGGTTCTACCGGCACCAAGCTAGTTGGTGTCCGATCAGGATCCTGGAGAGGGGTACCCGATAGGTCCCAAGAGTTTCCTGGTGAAATGCCATCACCCGATGTCCCACTAGGTCCTGGTGGGCAGGGAGCCAGATCCCGTAATGATACGGTAGATTCTCGGCCGTCGGAATATCGTATGTTTGCATAGGTGGGGTTGGCATCGGTTAGTTCGACCTCGTCTACAAGAGGGTCATTTTTAGACGTCCGAACGTATCTTCAGAGTAATACAGGTCCAGGAGTAGTTAGCCATGACGGGAGTGATGTCCCATGAGATGAGCGACGCTGGAATCCAAAGAACCGCTCATGAGGTGTAGTATTTGTGGCTGTAGAAAGCAGGGACCGTATAGAGTGCAATGCATCCGGAAGCACTGTTTCCCATTGCTGGTCTGGTAGGCCCCGAGATCTTAAAGCGAGACGTACAGAATTCCAGATGATACCGTTATACCTCTCTACCTGCCCATTTCCGATGGGATGGTATGGTGTTGTTTTGCTTGTAGCAATTCCCCGTTCTGAGAGGTAGTCCTTGAGTTCCCTTGACATAAAGGATGGACCCCGATCTGAGTGAATATAAGCCGGCATGCCACAGAGAGAAAATACCTGCTCAAGGCAGCAGATTACTGTGGACGCCAGCATATTGGAGCAGGGGAAGGCAAACGGAAAACGTGAATATTCGTCGATCATGGTGAGCAAATATGTGTTCCGAGTTGAAGAGGGCACTGGGCCCTAAAAATCGATGCTAAGTCGTTGCATCGGTTGGGTTGCATGTATGAGTATACCATCTGAGGGGCGGAAGAACTGAGGTTTTAATTCCGCACAAAGCCGGCATTCTGAGCATATTTTCTTTACATCTCCAGTGGAAAAAGGGAGATTCCGTGATCGTACGAAATGTAGCATGCGCGTAACGCCAGGATGACACAATCCATTGTGGACATCCATGAGAGTAGAGGATGACATAGTGGAGCAGAATGCCCGTGTGAGGGTGTCCGGGGCCACATTCTCCTTGCCAGGCCGATAGAGAATGGTATAACCAAAACAGGCCAGTTCCATCCTCCAAAGTTGTATTTTATTATTCTTAATTTTGGTTCGTTTTCGATTATCGAGCATGAAGGCGACTGATCGTTGGTCCGTGATCAATGTAAAGTGCTGGCGAGCTAGAAAATGGTTCCACTTCCGTACTGCCTCTATGATGGCTGTGGCTTCTTTCTCAACCGGAGGATAATGTAGCTCGGCACCTTGTAAGGTCCTGGACATAAATGCTACAGGACGACCTTCCTGATTCAGAGTAGCCGAGATCGCCACCTCCGAGGCATCACATTCAACCACGAAAGGGAGATTCTCATCGATGGAGTGAAGAGCCGCTTTCTCCAACTGTTTTTTGAGAAGGTTAAAGGCTGCAACAGCCGCTGTTCCCAGTGGAAATGATCTAGCATGCAGCAAGGGTTGGATTTTGTCCGAAAAATGAGGAATCCATTTAGCGTAGTATGCAAACAGACCGAGAGCCCGATGTAAAGAAGCCGGATTCTTAGGTGACGGGAGCTCTTGGAGCGGGCGAAGTCTTTCTGGGTCTGGCTTAATGATACCATTGCCTACGCAGTAGCCAAGGATGTTGATGGTCGGTTGCGACTCAACAGATTTGGATTCATTCAGGGTCAAATTACGGCGATGGAGGGCATCCCGAAATTTTTGGAGGTTGGAGTCATGTTCCTGTTGATCGTGACCTGCAATGGTAATGTTATCAAGATAGGGAAAAGTGTCCCTTAGGTTTTCCTGCTTAACCAGGCCATCCATTGCCCGTTGAAAGACAGCCACTCCATTAGTAACCCCGAATGGGAGGCGACGAAATTGGTACAGCCGTCCATTGGCCTCAAAGGCTGTGTACTGCTTATCTGAGGCCTTCAAGGGTAACTGATGATAGGCACTTTTTAAATCGTAAGTTGAGAACACTTTGTATTCGGCCAGTTTATTAACCATATCATCAATGCGTGGCAATGGGTAGGCGTCCAAGTCGGTATATTGATTGATGGTTTGCGAATAATCGATGCATAGTCGCTGTTTGTGAGGTTTTAGAGGGTTCTTGACAATGATGACTTGAGCCCGCCAGGGCGACGAACATGGTTCAATGATATCCTCTGCTAGAAGTCGAGAGATTTCAGCCGCAATAAAAGATTGGACTTCCTGATTAAAGCGCCGCGATTTCGTTATTATCGGTTGGCATTGAGGCGGAATACTGGCAAATAATGAGGGTTCATCAAGTGAAGCTGCTGATAATGCACAAAATGGTAATTTAGACGGTATATTAGAAATAGTAAGTCCGGGTTTGGATCCACCAAACTCAATGGTGAGTTTCTTATGCTGTTTTTGGAAGTCCAGCCCTAAGAGGAGATCACTACATAAGTCCTTGAGCACCGAAAGTCGGGTGGAGGGATACATACGACCATGAAGTGTCATATCAACAACACAAAAGCCGGAGATTCTGGTATTAAGTGATGACTGGGCCATCGCAATTGCCTGGTCCGATGGGAAGACATGTAGTTTCAATTTCGCAACAATCTGTTCCTTAATGAAACTATCAGTACTTCCTGAGTCAATTAAGGCATCTAAGGTATGCCCTTTAATTGAAATTTTTGTGGCTGCATGAGACAGGTTCTGTGGGCAAGCAGCTGTAATTGGTGTCGTTGCACAGAGTGGCTAAAACTCTCGGTGTGCTTCTTTGGGAGAGAGCTCGAGAGGAAGCTTGATAGGTCCTAGCTGGAGCATCTTGATGGGCCCTAATTGGGGCAGTTCGGTAGGCCTTAGCTGGATTGGCCCTCGTAGAGGCCCTTGATAGGCAAACTTTAGCAAAGTGTCCTTTTTTCCCGCAATAACTGCAGATTGCATTGCGAGCAGGGCAGGTTTTCCTAGGGTGAAAAGCATCTCCACAAAAGAAGCATTCCTTCCTAGATTGCCAAGAGGCTGCTAAAGTGGGGTCGTCCTCCTCTTCTTCATCAGAATTATCAGAATTAGATTCCCCCATGATAGGGTTAACCTGAGACCGCTTGAATTGTCTGGTTGCAGCTACAGCAGCAGATCGAGATCTGGGCAGCTGATAGAGGTCTGCATTTCTCTTTGCCAAATCCAGTGAACAAGCTAGGTCAAAAGCTTTTTGTAGCTCAAGTGTTTTACTTTCTAGTAGACGCTGGCGTATAAATGGAGAGGCAATCCCGCAGATGAAAGCATCACGAATAATTTCTTGGCGGTACAGCTCAGCTGAGGCTGCCTGAAAGTTACAATCTACGCTGAGCCTGCGAAGTTCTTGCAGGAATTCATCAATTGATTCCCCTGGCCCTTGCCGGGCTGTGGCCAGTAGATGTCTAGCATAGACCTCATTTGGGGTCTTCGCATACAGTTTCTTAAGTGCCCGAATCACCTCTTCGTAATTATCCCAGTCATCAACATATTCGAACACTTTTGGGGTCACATAATTGACAAGTATCTTCAATTTAGCAGGAGCATCCGCTTTACATTCATCCAGAAAATTCTCAAAAGTACGATACCAATGCTTCCATACCCTGCCAGCTGCTGGTGTATTCGGGTCCAAGTCCAGACGAATAGGTCTAAGGATTTTCTCCATGATGGGTGGTTCCCTGGATCCTTAACTTCCGAGTTTGTCTGAAGGTCTAGTATTTGTCAGTGTAAATTTAAGTTACTTAAATTGATGTAAGAAAAAGGAGACTTACCATCAAGTAACTTTAAAGTAAGCTTTAAGTAACTTATAAACACACTATATACACAAGAGAGGTCTTTACCATGCCTCTGGTAGAAGCCTCTTACAATACTGAACAGACCAGTATTTATACCAGTCCAACAGGAAGTGACATATGACAGGAAGTGAGGTATGTACACAGTTCATAGTTCATAGTTCACAGGAAGTGATGACATAACTTCCCGGAAGTTATCATTTTTATCACACTTACTATCTGTTTTTATATTTTTTGCTAATTTACTTTCATAATCTATCTTCCCTTTCTTAATCAATCTTTTTGTTATTTTTTGCTGTCTTTTAAAGTTTTCCCAATCCTCTATCCTCCCACTAGATTTGGCTACCTTATATGCCCTTGTTTTTAGTCGAATACTATCCTTAATTTCTTTACTTAGCCACGGATGGCTGTCTTTTCTTTTACACCCTTTTCTTCTCAGTGGAATGTATATTTTTTGGAAGTTGTAAAATAACTCCTTAAATGTACACCACTGATCATGTATCGTCTTACCCTTTAATCTATTTTCCCAATCCACTCTACTCAATTCCGCTCTCATACCTTCATAGTCTCCTTTATTCAAGCTTAGCATGCTTGTTTGAGATCCAACCTTCTCACCCTCTAATTGAATATGGAATTCAACCATGTTATGGTCACTCATTCCAAGGGGATCCTTTACTAGGACATTTTTAATTAATCCCGTCTCGTTACACAGGACCAGATCTAAGGTTGCTTGCCCCCTGGTCGGTTCAGTTACATACTGCTCAAGAAACCCATCCCTAATACACTCAATGAACTCATCCTCAAGGCAGCCCTGCCCAATTTGATTTGTCCAGTTAATATGATAGTTAAAATCCCCCATAATTATAGATGTTCCCTTATTACAAGCCTCAACTATTTCCTGATTGATACTCCGTCCAACAGAGTTGCAACTGTTCGGCGGCCTATAGACTACGCCCACTAGTGTTTTTTTCCCCTTATTAATCCTTACCTCCACCCAAACTGTTTCATTATCCTGATCTTTTGACCCAATATCATTTCTCTGTATTACAGTGATTCCTTCCTTTATTAACATAGCCACCCCACCTCCCCTTCCTTCCTGCCTGTCCTTCCTGATCGTTAAATAACCTGGTATGTTTAATTCCCAGGCATTGTCACCCTGCAGCCATGTTTCTGTAATGGCCACAAGATCATACCCATATGTAGTTATTTGTGCCATTAACTCGTCTATTTTGTTACGAATGCTACGTGCATTCAGATAGAGAACTTTCAAATATGTTTTGTGACACTTAGGCCTAGAAATTCAGTATAGCCACTTTTGGGGCGGTAAAGTCGGGCGGCCGCTAAAGTTTGCGCCCGGCGCAATGTCGAGCCCCCTTCACCGATATTCAGTCGCATTGCCCTAAGAGGTTGCTGCTGCGCTAAAACAGGCGATGCACGACTATCATTAGGCGCTAAGCCGGCGGCCCGGGCGCTAACACCGGAAGTTGGGTGCAGGGCAGGTGCGACGAACTGCTGATTGACGGCAGACACTCTGGCTCCAGTGAGCTCTTAAAGGGGGAGGGTGGGTTTGTTGTTTGACAGGCCAAGACTGGTGTATTTGTGGAGGGCCTCCATCACTCCGGTATGTGGTACCGGCACACCTATACTAATTCCTCCTCCTCCTCCTCCTCCTCCATCATCATCATCATCATCGATAGAACGGATTCTTTTACCCTCAGTCTGGTTCAGCAAACACTGAGTCGAACAACTGGAGAATTCAAACGATTTATTATCCGCGGAGTCTTACTCTGATATATCGACACCGACTCCTGCAAGAGTCTGCGAATCCAACAGAGCAAGCAGTTTGTCCTACAGTGTGTTACATTATTATACTTGCATTTGAGAAGACATTAACACATCGTACAGTCTGCACCAATCCCGAGCTGTGCACGTATACAGTTAATTTGATTTCCTGGCCTGGCAGTTTGAAATAAAGAAGTCACATTTTACTGAATGGGTTACAGTTAAGTAAATATCCTGGTAATGGGTTCCTGATCACCTAAACATTATGGTAATGCGTTTGCAATCACGGTAATGTGTTTTCTGATCGCCTATTGTCTGTATAACTTCTGCACTCTGCCTTACATTGTTTCTAACAGCAAGGTGTAACATTGTGGGCGCCAGCCATATTAGCAGCCAAAGATCAGTTTAGCCTTTTTATTTTACTTCTTGCTGCCTTCACAGTTTCTTGTTTCTATTTCCTTGACCTTGGTATTCTCATTCCCTCCTTTTATCATTCTATGATAACCAACCATTATTCGGTTATGTCTATCTTATTTAGTTGATCAAATTCTTCATTGTCATCGTACTTTACTTCCTTCATTTCACATTCATTGGTCAGTCTTACCAATAACATCTTTGGGCTACCTATTTTTTCCAAAGCTAGCTGCATTCTTCCTAGCACACATTTCATGATTGCTAGTCCAATAAAAATACAGGCGATTGCAACTACTAAGTACATAGCCATATTTATCAACCAGTCATACCATCCTCCAAATCCCCAATCTCCCCAGTTACTTGCTTCCTTCATATTATCCATTTGTTCCCTTATCTTAGTGATAAAGCGGGTGATGTTCTTTGTCTGGTCTCGGACTCCCATAAGGCATTTACCTTTGACTATTGCACAGACACCACCTTCTCGGGCCAGCAGGTAGTCTAGGGCATATCTGTTTTGCACAGTGAATAACCTGAGTTCCGACAATTCTTTAGTAACTGCGTCGAGGGCCCCCATGGTAGCATTACCCAGGATGGTGAGGCCACAGATAAGGTAGTTCCGGTTATTGGCAGCCAGATAGGCTCCAATATAGCCTATAGAGAACAGGCCAGCAAATCCATATCCTATAGAGGTTCCATGTCCTCCTAGGGATTCAGGATCTTTCCACTTGGAGCAAAACTCTTTCGAGGCTGCCCTGACTACTATTTTTCGGTGGGATGTCCATTGGGAGGGGCAGGGTACTGTGGTAGGGGTTAAGGTAGCGATGGCTACAGTCCGGGGGGTGGTATCTATTACCATGTAATTAGTAGCTCTTCCTTGGCTCAAGAAAAAGTAGCCTGGTTTGGTATATATCACGGATACGTGTTTCTGCCTTGTGCTTAAATGGCTCGGGGGAAGGAAATAGTCAAAACCTTGGATCTCACGAGTATCAGTAGGCTGGGTATTAGCTATTTTTACTAGCATAAAGGTTTCTCCCCCTACCTTCAGAGTTGTCCCATCCCCTTCTCCACATAAAACTTGTACTCCTTCAGTTATTGACACACATGCGGATTGCTCACATGTGCAGCTACCGGTGTCTGGTCCTATCGTACACTGATGGTGGAGGCAGCGTGTCACCAAGCAGGTGTAGTTCTGCTTAACCCATACTGACCTACAACCATAGCCCGTCCCATTCCAACAATTCTCATAGCCACCAGGGTTCCTGCTTAGTTTCAGGCAATTGGCGGGCGGGGTTAAGGTATAGGGTATTGTTATATTGGTTGTGGGAGGGAGAAGGTGAGCATCTAAAAGAAAGTCCGGGGGAACAATAACCGGGGTTGGGGCAAACACCCCCTCAACAGATATCAGGGGCGGATAACAAACAATTGACTCTGGTGAGTATAGGGCTGCGTGAGTCTGGAGGAATAGGTTGCCCGTCGGGGTTTCTTCAGGGAAAGTGTGTTGGAGATCTCGTTTACGTCTCTTTGTGAGGATACCTTCTACCCTCGAATAGTCGAAGCTGCTCATAGGGGGCAGTCCATTTCTTTTCTTTTCCTGGTTGGACTTTGGATAACAGCTTTGTCCTTTGGTATCGGTAGTTCTGTTGCATTGTCCTGCAGTAACAGACTTGGTCACCTGGCGTCGACAGACGTAATCAAATTTACACTTGGTCCAATGGCATGGCAATGTTCCTGTGTATGTATCTCAGCATTAGCGAGCGGTGGGGCTGTCTAATAAGCCCAATGTAGGTGTCCCAGTTGATCACGTTCCATTTCCCGAACCCGCCTGGGTTATCATCATTGCACCGAAGCACGTCTCCGTGGCATAGGTGGTGTACCCGCTTGGGTTGGTTCCGCCGGCATGTCCACCTTCTGGGCCGTTGAGTTATTCCAAGGGTGATCAGGGCACTGATAGAGAGGATCCACAGCGACGTCTGCATGGCTGGTCGGCGCGGCACGTCTGTTTAGGGAGAGATTTCTTGGAAGCAAGAGAGGTTAGCATTCTTTAAGTTTTAGGCATAGCATTACTGACAATTTTACAGTGGTGGAGGTGGACCCAAGCACTCTTTCCCTCTACTTTGGCAGCAGTTGGGGTGGCACCAGCCGGGATAGTACGTATTTGGAACAAGGCCACGGGGAGTAATTTGAGCCATGTAGTTCCCGTCTCGGCCTGTAATTTGGCAAGTTTATTTTTCAAGGTCTGATTAGCCCGCTCGACCAGTCCGGCGGCCTGTGGCCTGTAGGCACAATGTAGCTGCTGTTGGATGCCCATTTGAGTGCAGAACTCCTTGTTTACCAGACCCACAAAGTGAGGGCCGTTGTCTGAACTTAATCGGTTTGGAACTCCGTACCTTGGAATAATTTCTCTCATTAAAACTTTTACAACAGTGGAGGCTTTGTTATCCGTAGTCGGGTAGGCCTCAATCCACTTACTAAATACATCAACAATAATCAGTACATATTTATAACACTGACACCTTTCTAACTCAATGTAGTCCATCTGGAGGGTCTCAAAGGGACCCGTGGGTAACGGCGTCTTACCCATTTCACAAGGTATGCCTTTTCCCGGGTTATGCTGCTGACAAATGAGGCAGCGACTGCTAATACCTTGAGCCAGAGCTTGTAATCTAGGATGCCACCATGTAGCTAATAACGTCTCACTAGTTGCTCTGGCACCACAATGAGTTGCAAAGTGTATACATTCAATAACCCATAATGCTAGCTCATCTGACATACAAGTTTGCTCGGCAGGGGTGACCCATAATTTAGACACACAATCATATGAACAACCGAGCTGTTTCCACAGTCCCTTATCACGGTCAGGAGCGTCCTCCTGTAACTTAATGACGTCTTGGATGGTTGGCATTGGCTTTTCCGAGGGAGACTTGCTTTTATTTGAGCTTTTAGTCTGGCTCATCATTCTAGGCACAACCACTCGTTGTTCCTGGGACGCTTCCCTAGCTCCCTGGTCAGCGCATCTATTCCCTATATCTACTGGGGTTTGTCCTGCTGTGTGTGCGGAGCACTTTATCACGGAGATCTGTTTTGGTAGCATGAGGGCTTGTAGCAAATCAGATATTAATTTTTGATGAGATATCTGTGTTCCTGCAGAGGTTAGGAACCCTCTGTTTTTCCATAATTGTCCGAAATCATGAACCACTCCGAAGGCATATCTCGAGTCTGTATAAACGTTAACCTTTAAGTCCTTTCCTAAGATACAAGCTCGTATTAATGCGAACAGTTCTGCTTGTTGGGCGGAATACGGAAGTTCAAGGGCGGCCAACTCCAAAGTATTACTGTCCTGATCTACGATTGCATATCCAGAAAGTCTTTTCCCAAGGGGACTGACGGACGCACTTCCATCTACATACATGGTTGTGTCAGGACTCTGCATTGGGGCATCAGATAGATCCTCCCTGATGGAGGTATCTTCCTTGATTAAAATAGACAATCATGTCCTGGGTCTGTTTGTTCGAGGGGTGGTTCTGTGAGAAAACATGCTGGGTTGATAGTAGTACAATGCTTCTTAATTGAAATGCGCATAACAGGTCTCTGGCCATGAGATTGCAATCCAGCCCATTTGTGGTCACGAATTGGTGTTTCACAGACTCATTTCGCAGTGTTACTTCAACTGGTTCTGATATCGGGTACTGGCACACTTGCCCTTGGAATCCGGACAGGCTTTGTGTCTCCCCGGATTTAGGGAGATTGAGCTCTGATCGGACAGATGACATAGCAGCTCCGGTGTCTACCAGAAACGTATGTCGGCTCCCTTCAATCAGCAGGGATAGAAAGGGGCTCCTTGTCTGACTGGAACCCGTTCGCCACGAGGTTGGCTAGTCAGTACTGGGGAAACGGATTATTCTGGGAGAAGTCTGTATATCTTCCTCGTCCCCGATTTCCCTGTCAACCTCCCCGTTGTCCTTGCATGTGGCCCCCTCTTCCTTGTCTTCAGGAGGGACATTCCCTGCTCCAATGGCCTTGCTGGCCACAATTAAAACAGGTATCTGACCCTGCTTGCCTCCCTCCTCTTCCTCTATCGCCGAAATTTTGTCTTGGGGGAGCGTAGGGTGGGCCATAATTAGGGACGGTTGGTCCGTTGGGATGGCTGGTATCTCTGTACCCTTGTCTATCAACCCACCCTGGGACGCAGTACTGGGGCTCCGTCTGATATCCTATCACATCTTGGGTGGGCTTTGGCTCTTCCTTTTTTATCACATATTCGGTCTTGACCTTGACCTGGGGCTGACTCTCCTGACTCTTACTCTCTTTCCAATAATATTTCACTGCCCTGGCCATCTGGCTGGGACTATTCTCTGACCAGTCCATATTGTTAGTCTTAATTGCTTCAGACACCGAGGTTGGTAGACAATTTATCAGGATAGCACAGTATTGCGGCGAGTTTGCTCCGTTCCGGTAATTAGCATCTCCTGACTGACTCCGATATACCTCAGAGAATCTCTCTAGGAATTCCTCTGCTCCCTCGCCCTTTCGTGGTTTAGTATCCAACACCTTGGATATATCAATGGGTTTCTGCAGGGTGGTGGTTAAAGCAGTGAGTATGGCCTGTTCACGAGCAGCACCCTGTGCGTTTTGAGCCTCTAATGCAACATGGTCCTCAAAGCCTAGGTTAACCAAAAACCTTGCATGTTCGGCGGGATTCAAGATCTGCTGTACTAACGCCCATAAGTCTCTTGATTCAGCATTATAGACGAGTATAGTAGTCCAGAGGAATTCTACAAACAAGGTGGGGGATTTCTTCCTATCTGGCATCCCGGTTAAGATAGCCATTATCTCGTTAGGTTTCCAGGGGTAGAAGATACCTATGGTCTGGGGGTTACCGGCGGCCACTGGATTATTCGCGTTAAAGGCAGGGTTAGGCATTTGTCTCACCGGCAACTGCCGGGGTGTCGGTTTATGTCTGGCGGGTCTCTCGGTATCAGATTCTGATTCCAGGGATGACAAGTCGTCTCCTGAATCTCCACTGTCAATGTCACTATGGTCCCGGCACTCTAAAAGGACCTTAAAGCCTTGAGGGTACTCTGGCTCTGACTCTCTAGTCTCTGACTTTGAATCATCTGCCTTTGATTTCTCCGTTTTCGTGACCTTGATGGACTGGGTTGGGGTGGGGAGGGTGTCGTCGGGGGCCGATTATTCTTAGTCCTGAGTCGGGTGTTAAAGGCAACAGGGTCAGTATACTGGGGACCCGATTGTTGGTCTCCCATCTGGACCGGCGGGGGATTATTTACTTGAACCGTGACTGACGGCGGCGGGGAAACGGCACTGGCAGATACTTGAGGTGTCAGCGCGGGGGTTTGTACAGTTGGTACGGGTGCCACCGGGGGATAGATGTTAACGTACGGGGGGGGAGCGTGGGGAACAACCTGAGCCCTGTGATTCCATTCTTCCAAATCATCATCACCATCTCCCTCTGTCAAGGCAAGGCCAACCATTGGATTACGTAATCCACTCTTATCAGCCTTTCCAGGCTCGCTCATGGTCTTTTCAGGCTCCTGTTTTGAGCGTTTCTCATGAGCGCATTCCTTTTTCAATACGTCTACTGATTTGGCTACCCCTCCCCCTGTAAGTGCTATTCCTAATTTTAAGGCAACTTGCTAGCAAGGAAGTTTCTTTCAGTTCCTGACAGTACTGTCTCCATAGGGCAATTAGTTCTTTGGCTGTGGTACCCCTGTTACTTTTCCAAATTAGTTCTTGAGCCTTTTTAGCGGCATCTAGATTCTTAGTTCCTCCTAGTGGCCATTGATCACTTCCTAATTTCTTATTCAATCCTCCCGACAACTGTCTGAGTTGCTTCGCTTTGTCAGGATGTTGTTCACAAAGGGTCTGTAAGGCGCTACCCGATTCAGTCGTGGTATCTAAACAGTTGCCCATCTTACTCCCCTTGTGAACTTTGCACAGTCGCATTTTAAACTTGTTCAGAGCCTAGGCGGGCCAAGTGAGATACAAGGTCGACACTCTTTACCTGACACAAGTGCTTATTTCTAAGTTTACACAGTTCCTAGTTATTCCCTCAGTACGTATACTGACCCTCAGTGATATCCGATCACTGACCCTCAGTGATATCCGATCACTGACCCTCAGTGATATCCGATCACTGACCCTCAGTGATATCCGATCACTGACCTAATCACCTATCCCTTCCAGTATTCGCCAGACTGACCTGGATCTCGGCGGGACACCACACGGGAGTTAGCGATTGGCCGACTCGTCATCGGACTGGCGGAATCGGAGGAAAACCGAGGCAGTACAAAAATTACTCACATTGGGGGCCCATTTCCTCCCTCCACGTCCGAGACGATTCAGCTCCTAGTTCGCAAACTCTCGGTGACTGTCCGTTGAGATCCCACTTCTGACACCAAATGATAGAATGGATTCTTTTACCCTCAGTCTGGTTCAGCAATCACTGAGTCGAATACAACTGGAGAATTCAAACGATTTATTATCCGCGGAGTCTTACTCTGATATATCGACACCGACTCCTGCAAGAGTCTGCGAATCCAACAGAGCAAGCAGTTTGTCCTACAGTGTGTTACATTATTATACTTGCATTTGAGAAGACATTAACACATCGTACAGTCTGCACCAATCCCGAGCTGTGCACGTATACAGTTAATTTGATTTCCTGGCCTGGCAGTTTGAAATAAAGAAGTCACATTTTACTGAATGGGTTACAGTTAAGTAAATATCCTGGTAATGGGTTCCAGATCACCTAAACATTATGGTAATGCGTTTCCAATCACGGTAATGTGTTTTCTGATCGCCTATTGTCTGTATAACTTCTGCACTCTGCCTTACATTGTTTCTAACAGCAAGGTGTAACATTGTGGGCGCCAGCCATATTAGCAGCCAAAGATCAGTTTAGCCTTTTTATTTTACTTCTTGCTGCCTTCACAGTTTCTTGTTTCTATTTCCTTGACCTTGGTATTCTCATCATCATCATCTAACGTTGTCTCTCACACAAAGAAGCCCCTTTAATTTGCGCTCCCTGCGACCCGCCTCGGCTGTGTACCGTTCCACTTCACAGTCGTTCGGGCCGCCAGGCGCACAATGGGGCGGCGCGAGTGAAGTTCCGGTTCCGGGCGCACAAAGGGCGTTGCACGACGAAATGACGTCATGATCTGCGCACGCAGATGAGCGCGTGCAATGACTTTGCGCCGGCGCTAAATGTCTACTGAAGTTGGGGCGAGGCACAGATCGCGCTGCGCCCGGGCGCTAAGCGCCTAGCGCTCGAGATCTACTCCTCCTAAGGCACTAACGGCTGGCGCAGCCAACTGAATTTCTAGGCCTTAGTTCCTACTTTTGCCCTTTTTATTACTTTACCTTTTACTCCATACCTTCTGCCCCTTCCTGACATGCTCTGGTTTTTAATTTCCCCACTGCTACCTAAGTCTATGACCTTCTCTGTTGTCATTTTTATTATTTGCTCTCTGGGAACCTCCCCCCCCACTAGTTAGTTTAAAGCCCTCTCTACAGCCCTAGTTATATGATCCGCCAGGACTCTAGTCCCAGCACTGGCCAAGTGAAGCCCGTCCCAACGGAACAGCTCCCTCCTGCCCCAGTACTGGTGCCAGTGTCCCAGGAAGCAAAACCCATTTCTCCCACACCAGTCTTTGAGCCACGCATTTAACTCTCTAATTTTATTTGTCCTAGCCAAATTCGCTCGTGGCTCAGGTAATAATCCAGAGATTATTACCCTTGAGGTTCTGTTTTTTAATTTGACCCCTAGCTGCTCATACTCCTTTAACAGAACCGGCTTCCTAGTCCTATCTACGTTGTTTGTACCAACATGGACCACGACAACTGGATCCACCCCCTCCCACTGCAAGTTTCTTTCCAGCCCAGAGGAGATGTCCTTAACCCTGGCACCGGGTAGGCAACACAGCCTTCGGGACTCTCGCTCTCGGCTGCAGAGGACTCTATCTATCCCCCTAATAATACTATCCCCTACCACTACAACATTTCTATTTACTCCCCCCTCTTGAATGGCCCCCCGTTCCATGGTGCTGTGGCCAGGTTGCTCATCCTCCCTGAAGTCCCTGCTCCTGTCCCCACAGGGAGTAAGAACCTCGAACCTGTTGGACAAGAGCAAGGGCTGCGGCTCCTCCAGCTCTACCTCCTGGATCCCCGTACCTGCCTCACTCGTAGTCACACCGTCCTGTCCCTGACCATGGGCTACATCTGAATTAATTAATTTCATAGGTGTGACCATCTCCTGAAACATAGAGTCCAGGAACTTCTCCCCCTCCCTGATGTGTCGCAGTGTCTGAAGCTCAGACTCCAGCTCATCAACACGGAGCTGGAGTTCCTGTAGTAGCAGACACATGTCACAGACATAATCACCGTGAGCCTCAATGGGGTTCACCGGCTCCCACATCTCGCAACAGTAACACATCACCTGCTCCATTCTATTTAATTAATTAAATTTTTTATTGTTAGTTATGGACACCCTCTGCCTGATTTTAGATGCTAGTATCCCCTTTAATTAATTGGATTTAAATTAAATCAATCCCTCTAGTTACACCAGTTAAATGGTTTACCAGCAGTCACTCTGCACCAGAAAGGCCTTATTCACTGCAACCCACAGAGTTAACGTTTGAAAAGAGCACCTAACACCCCACTTACCCTAACTCACACTTACCCAAACTCACAGCACTCTTTGATGACTCGCACTAGGACTGGTCTTTTTATACAGTTTGTTTGTTTACAGCCAAATGAGTCACCCCTGCTGATTGGTTAGAAAACTGGTTTCCACTGCCTGCTGTGCCAATTTACTCCTACTGCAGTGTAACCTTGTTTTACTCTTCTTAAACCAACAGAATCCCAAATATTTAACTTTTCCCCTTTACTTAAACTGCTTAAGTAATCTTATCAAGAATAATTTAAAGAGAAATAACAATTAAAGAACTCTCACACTTACCCAAACTCACAGCACTCTTTGATGACTCGCACTCAATCCAAACTGTCTGATGGTGGGCTACCCCTTACACACTGTGAGATAGGGGAAATAAATCTTTCTGGTCCCGACTCTGTGAGTGAGGAGGAATTCAACCGGCGCTTAGAGCAATTGACTGAGATCTACAACAACCCGCGGATGGGAGCAAATAATTGACACAGAAAAGGCAAAGCCAACCTCTGGAGAGAGAAGCCAAGTTATCGCCAGATCAGGACTGAGACACAACACTCCAGTCACTGATCATCTCAGCACCAATCCCCAAAGCTTCTTCCAAAGGTTTGCTCCAAATTCCAATCCTTCTCCTTTATCCTGCTCTTCATCCACATTCTGTTGTGATATTTTGACTGTAAACAATAAAGAGGGAAGAACTGTTCTAGTCCCAAGGTGGACTCCATATTGGGAATGTCAGCAAAACGGTGAACAGATCAGAAAGAATGTGTTCAGCATTCACCGGAGGGTGTCTGAATATTTACAACATGCTACAGTCAGTCACCAGAGCAATTCCTCCACAAATATATTTTAACATCAAAAGACTATGTTACTAAGGAAAAAGAATACTTCTCTATTATCGCAATATTCTATCCTGTAACTTTAACAAGCTTTGTAACCAGTGCTCAGGGCACTGATAAGAACTTTGACTGATTCTGGAGCTCTTACTGCTGTACAGTGTGAAAATGGTGTAGTTGGTATTAGATATTAATGGTTAATGTTGCATTGGGTACTACAATATCTCCCGGGGTTATTATATGAATTTAGTCTATTCTGGGTATTAATGTATAAATGAAGGGTATTAAGGGATACGGAACCAAGGCGGGTAGATGGAGTTAAGATACAGAATAGCCATGATCTAATTGAATGGTGGAACAGGCTCGAGGGGCTGAATGGCCTCCTGTTCCTGTGCTCTCAATGGGAAAAGGAGGTGGAATTTTGAATTCTGGTCAAAGCCAACAGATGGAGACAGAGTTCACAGGGACTCGAGCCAAGCCGTGTAAGAGAGTTAGTTGATCAGATGGTTGAGGGAAATTTGTACTCATTCTTATAACATAAACCAAATGCATGTCCTGATTTCATTACTGCTGTTATTGTCAATCAATCAATAAATGTAATACTAGTTAAACGTCACTTCAGATATTGTGTCTTTCATTGTCTTCACAAAATGCTCGGACTGCCTGTACTCACTGTTCACTCCTTCACGGATGGTTCACCATATTTGGTCCGTGCGCCCACTGGACTGAAACACAAGAAAAACTAGAAACCACCTTCAGGTCAATACCTGAGCTTATGGCCAAGAGCTGTCAGGGGACGGGTCAAGCTCCATTATCTTGAACCAAGCCCTTCACCTCATGCTCCCAGACTCCAGCCCTCCCACATGCTGCTTCTGATGCTCCATGCTCTCCCATCCCAGGACCTCTATCAGTAGTATTACCTGGGACCTCTATCAGTAGTACTACCTGGGACATCTATCAGTAGTGATACCTGGGACCTCTATCAGTAGTACTACCTGGGACCTCTATCAGTAGTACTACCTGGGACCTCTATCAGTACTACCTGGGACCTCTATCAGTAGTACTACCTGGGACCTCTGTCAGTAGTACTACCTGGGACCTCCATCAGTAGTACTACCTGGGACCTCTATCAGTAGTACTACCTGGGACCTCCATCAGTAGTACTACCTGGGACCTCTATCAGTAGTACTACCTGGGACCTCTATCAGTAGTACTACCTGGGATTTCTATCAGTAATACTACCTGTGACCTCTATCAGTAGTACTACCTGGGGCCTCTATCAGTAGTACTACCTGGGATTTCTATCAGTAGTACTACCTGTGACCTCTATCAGTAGTACTACCTGGGGCCTCTATCAGTAGTACTACCTGGGACCTCTATCAGTAGTACTACCTGTGACCTCTATCAGTAGTACTACCTGGGACCTCTATCAGTAGTACTACCTGGGACCTCTATCAGTAGTACTACCTGGGACCTCTATCAGTAGTACTACCTGGGACCTCTATCAGTAGTACTACCTGGAACCTCTATCAGTAGTACTACCTGGGACCTCTATCAGTAGTACTACCTGGGATTTCTATCAGTAGTACTACCTGGGACCTCTATCAGTAGTACTACCTGGGACCTCTATCAGTAGTACTACCTGGCACCTCTATCAATAGTACTACCTGGGACCTCTATCAATAGTACTACCTGGGACCTCCATCAGTCGTATTACCAACTGAATGCAAACTAGCAATTAAGAAATATAAAGTAAAATAAAAACAGAACATGCTGGAAATACTCAGCCAGTCAGGCAGCATCTGTAGAGAGAGAAACAGTTAACATTTCAGATCAATGACCATTCATCAGAACTGGAAAATGTTAGAGATGTAACAGAATTTAAGCAAGTATATTATATTAATAATTGAATTAGGGACATCTTAGTCTTAAGTTTCTGTAAAGTTAGTCAATAGTCGAATAAATAAAGGCAGGGCAGGTCAGTCCCGTGGGATACGCATCCTGTGCCATGTGGGAAATCCAGGACGCTTCCCGTGTCCTGGACAACCATGTGTGCAGGAAGTGTCGTCAGCTGGAGGAGCTCGAGCTCTGGGTTTCAGAGCTTGAACAGCAGCTGGCGTCACTGTGATGGATCCGTGAGGCTGAGAGCCGTGGATAGCACGTTTCAGGAGGTCGTCACCCCGCAGCTGAGGAGTGTGTAGGCAGAGAGGGAATGGGTGACAGCCAGACAGAAGAGGAGGACCAGGCAGGTAGTGCAGGAGTCCCCTAGTGCATCTCGCTCTCCAACCAGTATTCTGTTCTGAGTACTGGTGAGGGCGATGGTTCCTCTGGGGAGTGCAGCCAGAGCCAAGTCCAAGGCACCACGGGTAGCTCAGCTGTACAGGGGGAGGGAAGAGGAAGATCGGGAAAGCAATAGTGGCAGAGGATTCGATAGTTAGGGGAGCAGACAGGCATTTCTACTGCCGCAGACGTGACACCAGGATGTTGCCTCCCTGGTGCCAGGGTCAAGGATGTCACCAAGCGGCTGCAGATCATTCTGAGGGGGAAAGGTGAACAGCCAGAGGTCGTGGTCCATATTGGTACCAATGACATCGGTAGAAAGAGGGATGAGGTCATGCAGGCAGATTTCAGGGAGCTAGGAAAGGGATTAAAAAGCAGGACATCAAAGGTAGTAATCTCCGGATTACTCCCGGTGCCACGCGCAAGTGAGGATAGAGCAGATGAATGCGTGGCTGGAGAGATGGTGCAGGAGGGAGGGCTTCAGATTCCTGGGGCATTGGGGCTGGTTCTGGGGGAGGAGGGACCTGTACAGGCCGGACGGGTTGCACCTCAACAGAGCCGGGAACAATATCCTCGCGGGGAGGTTTGCTAGTGCTGTCGGGGAGGGTTTAAACTAAGTTGGCAGGGAGATGGGCACCAGGATGTAGCATTAGAAAGGGGAAATAAAGGGTACAAAGGATTGGGAGAGATGGATAGCACCAAAGTAAGAAATAGTAAAGTATTAGGTGGGGTCAGACTAAGAGAGCTTTAACTCACTGACACCCTGGTTTAGGATGACTTGCAACATTAGCTTGTATCAATCTCCGTGACGCAATTGTTTAGCGTGTTACCTGAAAGATTTGTTGTTCGAGCCCACCCAGAGACGAAATCTTCAACTGTTTTTTTCCCCTGTTGATTCAGTGCCACACAGTTCCAGGTTGTCAATGTGCACTTTGGCTGCACGAATATATTCTGCAAATATTGCCAGCTGTGCTGCTATCCAGTGAGTTCCCACTCAAACACTTTTACGAGTATTCATTTCAAATAAAATCATTTAAAAAATTGTAGATGGATCAACTTCCACCATTAAAAGAAACTGATTTAAATGATTCTATATATACATATAATGAACTGGAACATGCCATTACACAGTGTGAGGCTACTTTAATTTGTGGCTATTTTACAGCTGGGATTAGGATAACAATTCAGAACACGTTGGACCATTTTATTGATATTTTACCCGCATCTAATAACTTCATTTCTTTTGATGTAAATTTTGTGAAACACTGTGGCCCGATAGCAGGCACATGAGAATATGATGCAACATTTGTGTATTGGAATTCCCTGCCTGAAGCGCTCCACCTGTACCCCTCCGTCACCTCCATTCAGACGCCCCATGAACCGAAATCTTTGAGCAGTCTTTTGGTCACCCATCTTACTAGCTCCTTCTTTGGGTTTGGCATCCATGTTTTTGATTTCACCTCTATGAAGCACTTAGGGACATCCCTAGAAGTGTGTGTGTGTGCGGGGGGGGGGGGTGGGGGGAGGTAGGGGGAGGACAGTGCAATTGGGGGAGGGACAGCCATTGTATGTAGGGCGGGCCATTATTTTCATTCGCCATTGTGTATCGTGTTCCGGACGGCCATTTTGTTGAATTTCAACGGAACTCCTCTGTTAAGAGTCAGTTCAGCCATTTAGTGTAACAATTCATGTGTAGCTTGCGAATGAGACCGTGTCAATAGATAGACAGCTGGTGTTAAGATGCAATGCTCCCAAACCCGGGACCTCTGTCATCGAGAAGGACAAGGGCAGCGGGCGCATGGGTGCAAGTTCCTCTCCAAGTCACACACCATCCTGACTGGGATATATATCGGCCATTCCTTCATCGTCGCTGGGTCAAAATCCTGGAACTCCCTCCCTAACAGCTCTGTGGGAGTACCTTCACCACACGGACTGCAGCGGTTCAAGAAGGCGACTCATCACCACCTTCTCAAGGGCAATTAGGGATCGGCAATAAATGCTGGCCTTGCCAGCGACGCCCACATCATGGCAACGAATAAAAATAGCAGTTATTTGTACATTACTGAATCTGAATTACTCTAATTGTAGGCGTAAGATTAATGGAAGAGGTAGTGCCACACTTCCATATGACAGTTTCAATCCCACATTCACTTATTTACCTTTAGTACTGATGATCAGGATAAGTTTCTTTGGGAAGTTTGCCCTTCCCCTGAGACGATGAGAGACAAGGACGCGAGGGTAGTATAGGTTCGCAAAAATAATTCCAGTAAAGGTTGATTGCTGGAGTAGGGTTCGGACAGGGATCGAACCCGAGCTTATTTGGTAGATGACACCAACGCCTTAGGGCTTGGACACCACAGGTGGTTATATTTGTCAGCAGCTCAATTGCAAATCAACAGATTCAGCAACAGACTTGGAAAATCAACAGACTGAGAAACATCCCATGGATCTTCAGACCAATAAGTCAGCAGACATGCTGGAACAAATTAAACTGTGCTTACATCTCGCCTCTGATGTTACTTTTTTAATGGGAAATTGAATGGATGTGAACCATCATTGGTTTTGTGAAAGTCAATGGAGCAGAATAATCAATGGATGGGAAAAGTTAATGGACGTGAACAAACAGTGAGGGTGATATCAATCGACTGCAACAGGACATAGAAAGGGTAGCAGAATGGGCAGACAAGTGACAGATGGAATTTAATACAGAGAAGTGTGAGGTGATGCATTTTGGCAGAAAGAACAGGGAGAGGCAATATACACTTAATGGCACAGTTTTAAAGAGTGTGCAGGGACAGGGGGACCTGGGAGTTAACGTGCATAGGTCCCTGAAGGTGGCAGGACATATTGAGAGAGTGGTTAGCAAAGCATATGGGATCTTGGGTTTCATAAATAGAGGTATTGAGTACAAAAGTAGAGAAGTTATGCTAAATCTTTATAAAGCGCTGGTTAGGCCACAACTGGAGTATTGCATCCAGTTCTGGTCACCACACTTTAGGAAGGATGTGAAGGCCCTTGAGAGGGTGCAGAGGAGATTTACCAGAATGGTTCCGGGGATGGGGGATCTTAGCTACAAGGACAGGTTGGAGAAGCTGGATTTCATAGAGTCATAGAGTCATAGAGTTTTACAGCACAGAAAGAGGCCCTTCGGCCCATCGTGTCTGCGCCGCCCATCCATTCCTGTCCAGTCTAATCCCATTTTCCAGCATTTGGTCCATAGCCTTGTATGCAATGGCATTTCAAGTGCTCATCCAAATGCTTCTTGAATGTTGTGAGGGTTCCTGCCTCTACCACCCTTTTAGGCATTGAGTTCCACATTCCAACCACCCTCTGGGTGAAAAAGTTCCTCCTCAAATCCCCTCTAAATCTCCTGCCCCTTACCCTGAATCTATGCCCCCTTGTTATTGACCCCCCTACTAAGGGGAAAAGTTCCTCTTTGTCTACCCTATCTATGCCCCTCATCATTTTGTACACCTCAATCAGGTCCCCCCTCAGCCTTCTTTGCTCCAAGGAAAACAACCCCAGCCTGTTTAGTCTTTCTTCATAGCTGAGGCGCTCCATCCCAGGTAACATCCTGGTGAATCTTCTCTGCACCCTCTCCAAAGCAATCACATCCTTCATTCGAGCAAAGGAGGTTGAGGGGTGATTTGATAGAGGTGTACAAGATTATGATGGGTTTGGATAGGCTAGACGGGGAAAGGCTGTTCCCATTAGTTGATGGTACAAGGACTAGGGGAGACAGATTTAAGGTTTTGGGCAAGAGATACAGGGGCGATGTGAGGAAAAACTTTTTTACGCAGCGAGTGGTGAGGACCTGGAACTCGCTGCCGACGGAAGTGGTGGAAGCGGAGACACTCAGGCCTAGAAATTGAGTTGACGCCGCGCCAGGGCTTTAGCGCCGGAAATTTAGCGCCGGCGCTAATTTCCTTGCGCGCGCCAAAAATTCAGTAGCGCCGCGCCCAGACGGCTGCCGGCGCTACTGGCGGGCGTGAGCGCCTCCCAATGGGCGCTGAGTGCCGAATTGCGGCGCTAATCCGGCGCTGCGGCACCCGATGCGGTGCGGCAGGCTGGGGAAGTGCAGGCCTCCTCCTTCAGTTAAGGAGGAGCTGCCTGCACCCGCCCGCTGTCCGTTCAAATATTGAAAAAATGAGCCCGGCACCTCGGACAAGTGCCGGGCTTGCAGGCCAGACGCATCTGTTCCACGGGGGGGGGGTGGAGGAGTCCGGGGAGGGAGGTGCGGGCAGGCAGCCGACGGGAAAGCGGCCGGCCGCCGCGCGACCTTAATGCGCCGGCGCTAACTCGGGGAAGACTCGGTTGCCAGAGTCTTAGTTGCGGCTGCCACGGGCGAGGCAGCCGCAACTGAATTTCGGCGCTGGGGCCCGTCGTCATGGCAACCGGGACGCTGCGCACACCGATGATGTCATCGGTGCCGGCGCAGCGCTACCGGCTTAACGCCGACGGAAGGGCCCCACTCAATTTCCCAACTGGCCATAACTCCGGCGCTAGGCCCTCTAGCGCCTCAAATGCGGCGCTAAGGCTACTCAATTTCTAGGCCTCAATGTTTTCAAGGGGAGACTGGATGGACACTTGAGGGAAATAAACTTGCAGGGCTACGGGGATAGAGCGGGGGAATGGGACTGACTGGATTGCTCTACAGAGAGCGGGCATGGACTCAATGGGCCAAATGGCCTCCTTCTGTGCCGTTATGACTCTTTGGGCTGGATTTTGCCAGCCCTGGGGAGGGGGGTTTGGAGGTGGGACTGCCGGGAAAATGGCAGAGTTTGGGGTGGGTGCCCAACCCGCCCCTAACCCACTTCCATGCCATCTTGCCAGGAGGCGGGTAGCCGACCTGCGCCGGGTCCCACCTCCTCGAGGTGGGAAGGGGATTAATGCCTATTAATTGCCTTTTAACAGGTAGTTAACAGGCAGCTTTTTGCCTAATCCCTAGTTTGAGCCCTGAAGTGTGGGCTTCCCAACAGCTCCGCACCACACCAGGGTCAGCGAGGCAGGCCGTCGGTCTGTGGGGGTCGGAGGGGCCGAGATGTCCGGTGTGCAGGTGAGTAATGGGTGCATGTGTGCAGAGGTAAGTGTGTGAGGTGTGTGTAAAGTGTTTTAATAAGTCTTACTTTTAATAAGACCTGTGTGGGAGCAGTGAGGAGCGGCGGCAGTTTAAAACCGGTGGCGGCAGCAGCGAGGCCCGACCAGAGCATCGGACCTGTGTGGGAGCAGTGAGGAGCGGTGGCAGTTAAATCCGGCAGCGAGGCCCGACCAGAGCATCAGACCTGTGTGGGAGCAGTGAGGAGCGGCGGCAGTTTAAAACCGGCGGCGGCAGCAGCGAGGCCCGACCAGAGCATCGGACCTGTGTGGGAGCAGTGAGGAGCGGCGGCAGTTTAAAACCGGTGGCGGCAGCAGCGAGGCCCGACCAGAGCATCGGACCTGTGTGGGAGCAGTGAGGAGCGGTGGCAGTTAAATCCGGCAGCGAGGCCCGACCAGAGCATCGGACCTGTGTGGGAGCAGTGAGGAGCGGCGGCAGTTTAAAACCGGCGGCGGCAGCAGCGAGGCCCGACCAGAGCATCGGACCTGTGTGGGAGCAGTGAGGAGCGGCGGCAGTTTAAAACCGGTGGCGGCAGCAGCGAGGCCCGACCAGAGCATCGGACCTGTGTGGGAGCAGTGAGGAGCGGCGGCAGTTTAAAACCGGCGGCGGCAGCAGCGAGGCTTACCAATTCAACAGCGGGGGAGAGAGGTAAAAAGTAATCAAAGTGTGACGTCACCAGGAAGCAGGTCTGTGATTGGTTGGTGAGTATTTCTCTTTTTTTTAAACTTTAACTCTGTGGTTTATAGTTACTATAAGGTCTCTCTGGTGTAGCAGGGACTGTTGGTAAACCAGTTAACTGTAGTGTAATTAGTGGGATTGATTGATTTAATTTAAATTCAATTAATTAAAGGGTAAGTCATGGCAGGACAGCCGGGCCACGTGATATGCTCCTCCTGCGATATGTGGGAAATCAGGGACACTTCCTGTGTCCCTGACAACTACATGTGCAGGAAGTGCATCCAGCTGCAGCTACTGACAGACCGCATTGCGGCACTGGAGCTGCGATTGGATGCATACTGGAGCGTTCACGATGCTCAGGACAGTGTGAATAGCATGTTTATGGAGTTGGACACACCGCAGGTAGAGGTTGGACAGGAAGAAAGGGAATGGGTGACCAACAGGCAGAGTACTAGGCGCAGGCAGGTAGTGCAGGGGTCCCCTGTGGCCATCCCCCTCTCCAACAGATACACCACTTTGGGTACTGTTGGGGGGGATGGCTTATCAGAGGAAGGCAGCAGCAGCCAACTTCCTGGCACCAGGGGTGGCTCTGCTGCACAGAATGGGAGGAAAAAGAGGGTTAGAGCTATAGTAATAGGGGATTCTATTGTAAGGGGAATAGATAGGTGTTTCTGCGGCCGCAAACGAGATTCCAGGATGGTGTGTTGCCTCCCTGGTGCAAGGGTCAAGGATGTCTCCGAGCGGCTGCAGAACATCTTGGAAGGGGAGGGTGAACAGCCAGTTGTCGTGGTGCATATAGGCATCAACGATATAGGTAAAAAGCGGGATGAGGTCCTAAAAGTGGAATATAGGGAGTTAGGAGATAAATTAAAAAACAGGACCTCAAAGGTAGTAATCTCAGGATTGCTACCAGTGCCACGTGCTAGTCAGAGTAGAAATAGAAGGATACTTTAGATGAATATGTGGTTAGAGGAATGGTGCCAGGGGGAGGGATTCAAGTTCCTGGGGCGTTGGAACCAATTCTGGGGGAGGTGGGACCAGTTCAAACCGGACGGTTTGCACCTGGGCAGGGCTGGAACCGATGTCCTAGGGGGAGTGTTTGCTAGTGCTGTGGGGGAGGGTTTAAACTAAAATGGCAGGGGGTTGGGAACCTGAGCAGGGAGACAGAGGAAAGGGAAACAAGGATAAAAGCAAAAGATAGGAAGGAGAAAAACAAAAGTGGCAGTCAGAGAAATCAACGGTTTAAATCAAATCTGGCCACAGTAAATAATAATTCTAATAGGTCTAAGAGCGTTAAAAAAACAAGCCTGAAGGCTTTGTGCCTTAATGCAAGGAGCAATTGTAATAAGGTGGATGAATTGGCTGCGCAAATAGAGGTAAATGAATACGATTTGGTTGGGATTACGGAAACGTGGCTCAAGGATGGCCAAGACTAGGAACTCAACATCCAGGGGTATTCGATATTCAGGAAAGATAGGCAAAAAGGAAAGGGAGGTGGGGTAGCATTACTGGTTAAAGAAGGGATTAACACAATTGTAATGAAGGATATTAGCTCTGATGATGTGGAATATGTATGGGTAGAATTGAGAAATACTAAGGGGAAAAAAACGTTAGTGGGAGTGGTATATAGACCTCCAAACAGTAAGGCGAAGGTTGGGGATGGCATTAAAAGGGAAATTAAAGAAGCGTGCAATAAGGGCACAGCAGTCATCATGGGTGACTTTAATCTACATATAGATTGGGCCAACCAAATTAGTAACAATACTGTGGAGGAGGAATTCCTGGAGTGTTTACGGGATGGTTTCCTGGACCAATATGTCGAGGAACCAACCAGAGATCAGGCCATCTTAGACTGGGTATTATGTAATGAGAAAGGATTAATTAGCAATCTTGTTGTACGAGGCCCCTTGGGTCGGAGCGATCATAATATGATCGAATTCTTCATTAAGATGGAGAATGAAGTAATTGACTCAGAGACTAGGGTCCTCAATTTAAATAAAGGAAACTACGACGGTCTGAGGAGCGAGTTGGGTAGGATTGATTGGGGAATGGCACTCAAAGGGTTGACGGTGGATAGGCAATGGCAAACATTCAAAGACCGCATGGATGAGCTACAGAATTTGTTCATCCCAGTTTGGCACAAAAATAAAACAAAAAAGGTGACTCAACCGTGGCTAACAAGGGAAATTAGGGATAGCATAAGATCCAAGGAGAGGACATATAAATTGGCCAGATAAAGCAATAATCCTGAGGATTGGGAACAGTTTAGGATTCAACAGAGGACAAAGGGATTAATTAAGAAAGGGAAAATAGAATATGAGAGTAAGCTATCAGGGAACATAAAAACTGACTGTAAAAGCTTTTATAGCTATGTGAAGAGAAAAAGATTGGTGAAGTCAAGCATAGGTCCCTTGCAGTCAGAATCAGGGGAATTTATAATGGGGAACAAAGAAATGGCAGACCAACTAAATACATATTTTGGTTCTGTCTTCACAAAGGAGGACACAAATAACCTCCCAGAGATGCCGGGGAACATAGGGTCTGATGAAAGGGAGGAACTGAAAGAAATCAGTATTTGTAGGGAAATGGTGTTAGGAAAATTGATGTGACTGAAGGCCGATAAATCCCCAGGGCCTGATAATCTACATCCCAGGGTACTTAAGGAAGTGGCCCTAGAAATAGTAGATGCATTGCTGGTCATCGTTCAGAACTCGATAGACTCTGGAACAGTACCCATGGATTGGAGGGTAGCTAATGTTACCCCACTATTCAAAAAAGGTGGTAGAGAAAAAGTGGGGAATTATAGACCGGTAAGCCTGACATCGGTAGTGGGGAAAATGCTAGAGTCCATTATAAAAGATGTAATAGCAGAGCACTTGGAAAGCAGTGACAGGATCGGACAAAGTCAACATGGATTTACAAAAGGTAAATCATGCTTGACTAATCTACTGGAATTTTTTGAGGATGTAACTGGTAAAATAGATAAGGGAGAACCAGTGGATGTGGTGTATTTGGACTTTCAGAAGGCTTTCGATAAGGTCCCGCATAAGAGATTGGCGTGCAAAATTAAGGCACATGGGATTGGGGGCAAGGTATTAACTTGGGTAGAGAACTGGTTGGCGGATAGAAAGCAAAGAGTTGGAATAAATGGGTTGTTTTCCGAGTGGCAGGCAGTGAATAGTGGGGTACCGCAAGGATCGGTCCTAGGACCCCAGCTGTTCACAATATATATTAATGATCTGGGCGAGGGAATTGGATGTAATATCTCCAAATTTGCAGACGACACAAAGCTGGGTGGGAGGGTATGCTGTGAGGAGGATGTCGTGAAACTCCAGTACGATTTGGACAGGTTGGGTGATTGGGCAGAAACATGGCAAATGCACTATAATGTGGATAAATGTGAGGTTATCCACTTTGGTGGCAAAAACAGGAAGACAGATTATTATTTGAATGGCAATAGATTGGGAGAAGGGTAAGTGCAAAGAGACCTGGGTGTTATTGTGCACCAGTCGCTGAAGGTAAGCATGCAGGTGCAGCAGGCGGTTAAGAAGGCAAATGGTATGTTGGCCTTCGTAGCAAGAGGGTTCGAGTACAGGAACAAGGATGTCTTGCTACAGTTGTACAGGGCCTTGGTGAGACCACACCTTGAGTATTGTGTGCAGTTTTGGTCGCCTTACCTGAGGAAGGACGTTCTTGCCATGGAAGGAGTGCAGCGAAGATTCACCAGGCTGATACCTGGGATGGCAGGAATGACGTATGAGGAGAGATTGGGTCGATTGGGCTTATACTCACTGGAGTTTAGAAGATTGAGAGGGGATCTCATCGAAACCTATAAAATTCTGTCAGGCCTGGACAGGCTCGATGCAGGAAGGATGGTTCTGATGGCCGGGGAGTCCAGAACCAGGGGTCATAGTCTAAGGCTAAGGGGTAAGCCATTTTGGACAGAAATGAGGAGGAATTTCTTCA
The DNA here is from genome assembly GCF_052327205.1 of Somniosus microcephalus. Classification (NCBI taxonomy): domain Eukaryota; kingdom Metazoa; phylum Chordata; class Chondrichthyes; order Squaliformes; family Somniosidae; genus Somniosus; species Somniosus microcephalus. Next base: position 8,219,947 of record NC_140994.1, on the reverse strand, counting down.
CCCAGAGAGTGGTGAACCTGTGGAATTCTCTGCCACAGAGGGCGGTGGAGGCCAGTTCATTAGGAAGTAACTGGTAAAATAGATGGGGGAGAGCCAGTGGATGTGGTGTACCTTGACTTCCAGAAAGCCTTCGATAAGGTTCCACACAAAAGATTGTCATGCAAAATTAAGGCTCATGGGATTGGGGGCAAAGTATTAACGTGGATAGAGAACTGGCTGGCGGATAGAAAACAGAGAGTTGGAATAAACGGCTCGTTTTCAGAGTGGCAGGCAGTGACCAGCGGGGTGCCGCAAGGATCTGTCCTGGGACCCCAGCTGCTCACAATATATATAAATGATCTGGATCAGGGAATTGGATGCAATATTTCCAAATTCGCTGACGACACTAAACTAGGAGGAGGGGTGGGCTCTGATGAGGATGTCAGGAGGCTACAGTGCGATTTGGACAGGTTGGGGGAATGGGCGGATACGTGGCAGATGCACTATAATGTGGATAAATGCGAGGTTATCCACTTTGGGGGTAAAAACAGGAGGGTAGATTATTATCTAAATGGCAATAGATTGGGAGATGGGGAAGTGCAGAGGGACCTGGGTGTTCTTGTGCACCAGTCACTGAAGGAGAGCATGCAGGTGCAACAGGCGATTAAGAAGGCAAATGGTATGTTGGCCTTCATATCAAGGGGGTTCGAGTATAGGAATAGGGATACCTTACTACAGCTGTACAAGGTGCTGGTGAGACCGCATCTGGAGTATTGTGTACAGTTTTGGTCGCCCCATCTGCGGAAGGATGTTCTTGCCATGGAAAGAGTGCAACGGCGATTCACCAGGCTGATACCTGGAATGGCGGGAATGACCTACGAAGAGAGATTAAATAGTTTGGGCTTGTACTCACTGGAGTTTAGAAGATTGAGAGGGGATCTCATCGAAACATATAAAATTATGGCAGGCCTGGACAGGCTGAATTCAGAGAGAATGTTTCCAATGGCCAGGGAGCACAGAACCAGGGGCCACAGTCTAAAAATAGCGGGCAAATCATTTAAAACAGAGATGAGGAAGAATTTCTTCACTCAAAGAGTGGTGAGCCTGTGGAATTCCCTGCCACAGAGGGCTGTGAAGGCTAATTCAATAAATATTTTCAAGAGAGAATTGGATATATTTCTGAAGGCTAAGGGGATTAAGGGTTACGGAGAAAAGGCGGGGACGGGGTACTGAACTGGTAAGATCAGCTATGATCTCAGACGAGGATCAGCCATGATCTCATTGAATGGCGGAGCAGGCTCGAAGGGCCGAATGGCCTACTCCTGTTCCTATCTCTATGTTATGTTATTAAATATATTCAAGAAAGAGTTGGATATATTTCTTAAGGCTAAAGGGAATCAAGGGATATGGGGAGAAGGCAGGGACAGGGTACTGAATTTGGATGATCAGCCATGGTCTCATTGAATGGCGGAGCAGGCTCGTAGGGCCGAATAGCCTACTCCTGTTCCTATCTTCTATGTTTCTCTGTATTAAATTCCATCTGCCACCTGTCTGCCTATTCTGCTAGCCTTTCCATGTCCTGTTACAGTCGATTGGTATCACCCTCACTGTTTGTCACCAAACTTGGGCGTGTGGCATCGGCAAATTTAGAAATTCTACACTGCATTGCAATATCCAGGTCATTTATATGTATATGAGCAGGCTCGAAGGGCCGAATGGTTGACTCCTGCTCCCATTTCTTATGTTCTTACAAGTGCAAGTCTATCTTGAACCCACAACCTTCTGACTCTACTATCCACTGAGCCACAGCTGACTCCAGTCTTTCACACAGTTTCACCATAACTTCCTTGCTTTTTGCACTCTACGCCTCCCCTAAAGCAGGGGAGTTATGATGAATTGTTAAAGTTTTTTTTGCAGAGTGACCAAGTTTGTCTGCAGGAAACAAATGTGCATGTCAAAGAAGCTTGTATTGTGAAGCTTGTGCCCCTTTGCCAGGCCCGCTGCCTGCGGCCAGCTCTGTGCCGCCTGCGGCCCCTCTCCCAGATTCCGATTCCAGCCCCAGCTCTGTGCTGCCTGCGGCCCCTCTCCCAGATTCCAGCCCCAGCTCTGTGCTGCCTGCGGCCCCTCTCCCAGATTCCAGCCCCAGCTCTGTGCTGCCTGCGGCCTCTCTCCCAGATTCCAGCCCCAGCTCTGTGCTGCCAGCGGCCCCTCTCCCAGATTCCAGCCCCAGCTCTGTGCTGCCTGTGGCCCCTCTCCCAGATTCCAGCCCCAGCTCTGTGCTGCCTGAGGCCCCTCTCCCAGATTCCAGCCCCAGCTCTGTGCTGCCTGCGGCCCCTCTCCCAGATTGCAGACCCCGCTCTGTGCTGACTGCGGCCACTTTCCCAGATTGCAGCCCCAGCTCTGTGCTGACTGCGGCCATTCTCCCAGATTCCAGCCCCAGTTCTGTGTTGACTGCGGCCCCTCTCCCAGATTCCAGCCCCAGCTCTGTGCTAACTGAGCTGCTCTCAGCTGGGGACAGCGCGTCAAAATCGGCCCCAGCGCATCTGAGCTGGAGAGGAGGCCCCGCCCCCTTTAGGCGCCGCTATTGGTTGACGGACCAGGCCGCCCAGTTCAGTCCGCCCACCTCAGCCCTCGTCCAATTGGTCAAAGCACCCGTCAGTCACAGGCCGGGCCTCCATCCACCTGAATTGCCTCTTTCTCTGATGACGTCACAATCGGGCCCCAGCCTACCAGCGCCGGGGAGGAAGGTCCCGCCCCCTAGCCGCGTCGCCATTGATTGGAGGACCAGGCCGCCCAGTTCAGTCCTCCCAGCTTAGCCCTCTTCCTATTGGTCCGCGCTCCCGTCAGTCAGATTCACGTTGCTCCGGCTCAATCCGCTCAGTCTGACGTCCGCGGAGGTCCTGCCCGCCCGCGACTCTCAGGTTTGGTTTTCTCGTCTTTTACTTTATAATCTCGGTCTCCGCTCCCCCCCTCACCTCGACTTAAATCGATTCCCCAACAGTTGACTTTACCCCGGCCGCTGATTCCGCCTCTTCCCCGGGCCCGGCCTTCCGGCTGCTCCCCGGAGATCCCGCGCAGGCGCACTGGCAGCCTGGTGTTGTGGTGGGGCCGAATGAGCATGCGCGGACCCGCGCCTCCACATTTAAAGGGACACCCGCCCCCTCTACATTTAAAGGGACACCCGCCCCCTCCATTTTTAAAGGGACACCCGCCCCCACCACATTTAAAGGGACACCCCCTCTCATGTATTCTTATGATTAAACATGGAAGAAACATAGAAGATAGGAGTAGGCCTTTCGGCCACTCGAGCCTGCTCCGCTATTCAATGAGATCATGGCTGATCATCCAAATTAAGTACCCAGTCCCTGCCTTCGCCCCATATCCCTTGCTCCCTTTAGCCTTAAGAAATATATCCAACTCCTTCTTGAATATATTTAATGAATTGGCTTCAAGTGCCTTCTGTGGTAGAGAATTCCACAGGTTCACCTCTCTCTGGGTGAAGTAATTCCTCCTCATCTCTAAGTCTAAAGATAAGGGGTAAGCCATTTAGGACTGAGATGAGGAGGAATTTCTTCACCCAGAGAGTGGTGAACCTGTGGAATTCTCTACCACTGAAGGCAGTTGAGGCCAATTCATTAAATATATTCAAGAAGGAGTTAGATATTCAAGAAGGAGTTAGATATATTTCTTAAGGCTAAAGGGATCAAGGGTTATGGGGAGAAGGCAGGGACAGGGTACTGAATTTGGATGATCAGCCATGATCTCATTGAATGGCGGAGCAGGCTCGAGGGGCCGAATGGCCTACTCCTGCTCCTATCTTCTATGTTTCTAAGTTTCTATGCGACCCCTGGTTCTGGAACCCACAACCATCAGGAACATCCTTCCTGCATCTAGTCTGTCTAGTCATGTTAGAATTTTATAAGTTTCAATGAGATCCCCTCTCATTCTTCTAAACTCCAGCGAGTACAAGCCCAATCGACCCAATCTCTCCTCATACGTCATTCCTGCCATCCCAGGTATCAGTTTGGTGAATCTTCGCTGCACTCCCTCCATTGCAAGAACATCCTTCCTCCGATAAGGCGACCAAAACTGCACACAATACTCAAGGTGTTGTCTCACCAAGGCCCTGTACAACTGCAGCAAGACATCCTTGTTCCTGTACTCGAACCCTCTCGCTACGAAGGCCAACATAACATTTGCCTTCTTATCCGCCTGCTGCACCTGCATGCTTACCTTCAGCGATTGGTGCACAAGGACAACCAGGTCTCTTTGCACTTCCCCTTCTCCCAATCTATTGCCATTCAGATAATAATCTGCCTTCCTGTTTTTGCCACCAAAGTGGATAACCTCGCATTCGTGGGGGGGCCCAATGAGCATGCGTGGCCCCGCCTCTCCACATTTAAAGGGACACCCACCCCCTCCATATTTGAAGGGACTTCCTCCCCCCCCTCGTTGTCTTCTGATTAAAGGGACAGTGACAATTCCCCCGGCCACCGCACTTTAGCAAGGATGTGAAAGACCTTGAGAGCCAGCCAGTGGCTCCATTGGGAGCACCCTCGTCTCTGAGTCAGAAAGTTGTGGGTTCAAAGACCCCACTCCAGGGACTCGAGCACATAAACCTAGGCTGACTCTCCGGGACAGTGCCGAAGGAGCGGTGCTTAGGGGGCGCAGCCCTGTCGGAGGGGCGGTACTGAGGCAGCACCACACTGACGGAGGGGCAGTACTGAGGGAGCGCCGCACTGTCGGAGGGCCCTCTTTCGGATGAGACATTCAGGTGGACATAAACGATCCCACTATTTCGAAGAAGGGCAGGAGAGTTATCCCTGGTGTCCTGGCCATTATGTATCATGCAAATTGGCTGCAGTGTTTCCCACATTACAACAGCGACTACACTTCAAAAAGTACTTCATTGGCTGTAAAACCGTTGATTGTGAAATGCGCTGTGTAAAGGCCAGTCTTTCTTTATTTTCTCTCCTGTATTTACATTAATTACTTATATAAACCTGTTTTACCATCTCTTGCAAGGGGAGGAATTGCAGACGGGCAGCTTAATGCAAACTTCACGCGAAGATCTGACAGAGTCACTGGATTCATCAGGACCTGAATATCATCGACATATGGAAGCGGAAAGCAGCAATCAGAATGCGGGCAAACTGCACACGTGTCTTGTGTGTGGACGTGGATTCAACCGAAGGTGCAGCCTGGGGAGGCACAAGTGTAAGCAAAGCGAGGAGAGCCTGTGTAAATGTCGGGAATGCGGGAAGGGATTCAGTTGCCTCTCCGAGCTGGAGACTCATCAACGCAGTCACTCCATGAAATGGCCGTTCACCTGCTCCATGTGTGGGAAGGGATTCACTCAACAATCCGCCCTGCTGAGACACCAGCGAGTTCACACCGACGAGAAGCCGTTCGCCTGCTCCGTGTGCGGGAAGGGATTCACTCAACAATCCGCCCTGCTGAGACACCGGCGAGTTCACACCGGGGAGAGGCCGTTCGCCTGCTCTCACTGTGAAAAGAGGTTTAAACAGTCTTGGAACCTGTTGATACACGAGCGTGTTCACACCGATGAGAGACCTTTTCAGTGCTCCGACTGCAAGAAGAGCTTCAGAAGGTCCAGCGACCTGATACAGCACCAGCGAGTTCACACCGGGGAGAGGCCGTTCACCTGCTCAGTGTGTGGGAAGGGATTCACTCTCTCCTACGCCCTGCTGATACACCAGCTGGTTCACACTGACGAGAGGCCGTTCTCCTGCTCCGAGTGCGGGAAAGGATTCAATTGTCCCTCCTCTCTGCGGATACACCAGCTTGTTCACACTGACGAGAGGCCGTTCACCTGCTCCGAGTGCGGGAAAGGATTCACTCGTCCCTCCTCTCTGCGGGAACACCAGCTGATTCACACTGACGAGAGGCCATTCTCCTGCTCCGAGTGTGGGAAAGGATTCACACGTTCCGACTTTCTGCTGATACACCAGCGAGTTCACACTGACGAGAGGCCGTTCCCCTGCTCCGAGTGCGGGAAAGGATTCACTCGTCACTCCTCTCTGTGGCTGCACCAGCGAGTTCACACTGACGAGAGGCCGTTCTCCTGCTCCGAGTGCGGGAAAAGATTCACACGTTCCGACTCTCTGCTGATACACCAGCGAGTTCACACTGACGAGAGGCTGTTCTCCTGCTCCGAGTGCGGGAAAGGATTCACTCATCCCTCCTATCTGCGGGTGCACCAGCGAGTTCACACTGACGAGAGGCCGTTCACCTGCTCCGAGTGCGGGAAAGGATTCACACATTCTGCCTCTCTACGGGAACACCAGCGAGTTCACACTGACGAGTGGCCGTTCACCTGCTCCAAGTGCTTAGGTGGAATTACCACTCGGGATCCACACATCAAGGTTCCCCGGCGCACTGACAGCTGTTCCCTCCTTGGCGAGAATGCTGGCAACAGTGAGTCGCCATATGCTGGCCATCCCTTCACCGTCAAATCATAGACCCGAGAGAGTGTCGGGTCATTTCAGGTTTCCTTCTCAATACTTGCGTTTGTAACAGGCAAACATTCGACTATGGTCGCATGGAATATCTCCACAGGGTCCACTGCAGGTGCTTCTTCCGCCGTAGGCAACGGTAGGCGCGACAGCCCATCAGCGTTTCCATGTTGTTTCGTACCTTTGTACTCTATGTCGTACTGATGTGCCCCTAGAAAAAGTGACCATCTTTGCAGCCGTTGCGCCATCATCACCGGAACGCCCTTGTTTGGGTTAAAAATTGAGACCAGGGGTTGATGATCAGTCAGTAGGGTGAATTTCTGCCCGTGCAGATAGTGATTGAACTTCTTCACCCCCCACACCAGGCTGAGGGCCTCCCTGTCAATCTGGGCGTAGTTACGCTCGGCTGAGGTTAGCGAGTGCGATGCAAAGGCTATTGGCCTCTCTGAACTGTCACGGAATTTGTGTGACAGCACCGCTCCAATGCCGTAAGGTGACGCATCACATGCCAACCGAATCGGTAGTGTTGGGTTGTAGTGGGCCAATACTTCTTTTGAAGTGATTTGGCATTTACATTCCTGAAAGGCACGCTTACACTCATCACTCCATTTCCATGTTACACCAGTTTGAAGGAGGGCATTCAGTGGGTGCAGAATTGTAGATAAATTCGACAAGAACTTATGGTAGTAGTTCACCAACCCGAGGAATGACCTCAGTTGCGACACATTTTCTGGTGCTGGAGCCTTGACTACAGCCTCAATCTTGTCCGGCGACTTATGCAACCCTTCCTCATCAACCATGTGGCCACAATACGAGATTTGTCTCCTGAAGAACTCTCATTTGGGATGGTTGGCTCATAGCCCATATTCCTGCAATCTCGTGAGCACCTGTTCCAGGTTGGCAAGGTGTTCATTGTCATTTTCGCCCGTAACCAGGATGTCGTCCAAATAACACTGGGTCCCCGGGATCCCTTGCAGGACTTGTTCCATTGCCCTCTGCCACATAGCCGGGGCCGATGCTACCCCAAATATCAGTCGATTGTACTGGTAAAGGCCTTTGTGAGTGTTTATCGTGAGGTATTTCCTAGATGCTTCTTCCACCTCCATTTGTAGATACGCTTGAGCCAAGTCCATCTTTGTAAAACGTTTCCCTCCAGATAGTGAGGTGAAAATATCTTCTATCCGCGGAAGCGGATACTGTACTGTGTGCAGGGCTGGGTTCACAGTCACCTTGAAGTCCCCACAGATGCGAACTTTCCTTGGCTCCCCAGGCATGCTGCTCAATGCTTTCTTCATTACAGGAACGATGGGTGTGGCCCACTCGCTCCAGCCCACCTTAGACAGCACCCCCGACCGCTCCAGACTCTCCAGTTCAGCTTCCACAGCTGGGCGTATCACGTATGGCACCGGTCTGGCCTTGAAAAATTTTGGGGTTGCGTTATCCTCAATCTTTATGGTTGCCTTTACTCCTTTTAGAGTCCCAAGTCCTTGTTGGAACACCTCTTCCGCGTCAGATAGAATTTGTGACAGACGTCCAGGTGCGACGTCATCATCTTTTTTGTCAGTCACAGTTAGTGCCAGAATGGAATGCCAATCCAATTGTAGTCTTCGGATCCATTCACGTCCCAATAATGGTGGTCCTCCATCTCGTAGTATATACATATATAGTTTCTGTGTTTCCTTGCCGTTATATTTAACTGGCACCCTTATTTTTCCTCTGGGGTAGACCTTTTGCCCCGTGTATGTCTTCAATACAATGGACGTGTCCTTTAAGGGTATGTGTGAGAATAGCCGCTCATAGTCTCGTCGATTCATGACAGTTAGGGCTGATCCTGTGTCCAATTCCATCTCCACTGGGGACCCTGCTATCATGAGGGTGACCCAAATGGTTCGGTGATCTTCTTTTGCGATCACATTGTGTAACTTTAAACAACTTAGTCGCCTGCTCCCGGAGTCCTTATCACTCTCCTGATCTTCTGAACTACTATCTGTCAGTTTCTTTACTTTCCTGTACTGTTCCTTAGTAGCTCTTGTCATGTTGGTCTTCTTTCCCGACCTGCAGACTCTTGCTATATGTCCCATCTTCCCGCATTGCCTGCATATTTTGTCTTTAAACCAGCACTCCTTCTGCTCATGGGTTATTCTGCCGCAGCGATAGCACTTTTCGGCTCCATACGCCATTTCGTTAGCACTGTATTCTTGTGGTTTCTGTTGTATTTCCGCAGCTCCCCATGCTGCTGCTTCGTAGGATACTGCCACGCTGAAAGCCTGTTCTAGTGTCAGGTCCTTTTTTGAAAGTAGTCGTTTCTGGGTTCCTTCACTCTGGAGCCCGCAGACAAACTTATCCCGTAAGGTGTCTGCCAGTCCTGCTCCGAACTGGCAGTGCTTCGATAACTTAAGAACATAAGAACATAAGAAATAGGAGCAGGAGTAGGCCAATTGGCCCCTCGAGCCTGCTCCGCCATTCAATAAGATCATGGCTGATCTGATCCTAACCGCCAATCCACTATGACAGGACTATCTCCTGAATCTAACAGCATTAGACACACGAAAACAGGAGCAGGATCAGGCTACACGGCCCCTGGGCCCGCTCCGCTACCCACAGGGCCATGACCTATCCGAACCTAGACTCATGTCCAAATTCCTGCCCGCTCCCCGTAACCCTTAATTCCCTTTTCTACTAGCGTAGTTCCGTAAGATAGTCAGCATTGCTCTCATCTTTGTGCTGGTTTCTTTTATGGAACTTGAATCTTTCTGCTATCAGCAGTGGTGTAGGGTTTAGGTGTTCCTGTAAGATATGAACAATCTCCTCAAAACTTTTCTCCATTGGTTTAGCTGGGGTAATTAAATTCCTTAATAGGCCGTACGTATTCGCACCCATCAGATTTAATAATACCGACGCCCTCTTTCCATCGGCCACCTCATTTGCCTTGCAGTACACTTCGATTCTTTCTACATACGTGGTCCAGTCTTCTACCTCGTTGTCGAAAGCAGTGATACTGCCACTTTTCGGCATCTTGGGCGATTTAAAATGGTGCCTCCCGCGATTTTGCTTCTTCCCCTTACTGCCATGCTGCTCCTAGCATTCTACGGGGTAATGGCGGCGACCTGTAGCTTCGGCGCGTCTCGCTTTCCTTCCCCCCCGTTTAGTTTCTCTCCGCTGTCCTGTTCTCGAGCACCGACCGTGCCCTGTGCGCACCACCCTCTCTCTCTTGTTTTCTTTTCCCGGCGACGCTGCGCGGCCCGATTTGTAGAGCCGCTCGATCGAGCTTGAGCCCGCCGCAGTCCGGAAGGGTTAGCACGCTACCTGCTACCAGCACGATTCGCTGGAACCACAGTCTCTCCCGCAATTCTCCAAACACCGATGGATTCTTTGGGCGGTTGCCCTCGGTCGACGCCCATTGCTCAGACTACGACCTTCCAGGACCTTCCTTTCAGGCGAGATCCCCGTGAGATGATGCCACACTGCAGGTGAGTTCGAACTTACTCGTCGCCACTGTAAAGTCCGTGTCTCAATAATACACGGACTTCGGGAGAACAGTTTAACAGGTACTTTACTGAACAAGAAACTGAAACTACAGAAGCCTGCTAGGGCCTTTTATACAGGGGTGGTCACTGCTGGTACTGCAGTCTAAGACCAGTTATTCCCTTAAAGGTACATACACAACAGGAAGGCTTTCTAATTGAGTCTTGAGTAAAGACACAACTTAGAAGACAGATTGTCAGTGTTTGACAGCTTCACCGAGCCGTCAAACGATGACATTTCACCGGTCAAAAGCTCTTGACAGATGAAACGTCACTCGCTGATGTCACCTGTAACTGGCTTTCCCTTAATTGGCCTGCTGAGCCCGCTGGGCAGACTTAACAAGGTCAATCAAGGGAAAGTAGTGTGGGTTGGCCACAAGTCGATGGAGGCGGGACTAAAACCCAACAAGTGGGAGTCCCGCCTCCATCACGTCCCCATTGACAAAATCCAGCCCAAAGGACTCTATTTCCCCAACACTGGGACTAATTTCACTGGTTTATATTCTTCCTTCTTTTCTAAGTCGGGGTGTATTGTGCGTTCAATAAACCTATCCTTTCCTACTTGTGCTATTTCTCTCCCAATCTATATAGAAAGACTGACTTGCATTTCTGCAGCACCTTTCACAACCTCAGAACGTTCCAAAGCACTTTACAGCCAATGACGAACTTTTCAAGTGTAGTCACTGTTGTAATGTAGGAAGCACAGCAGCCAATTTGTGCACAGCAAGATCCCACAAACAGCAATGTTCAGAAATCAAATCGGGAATTCAGAAGAAACTCCTTTACCCAGAGAGTGGTGAGAATGTGGAACTTGCTACCACAGAGAGTGATTGAGGCGAATAGTATAGATGCAATTAAGGGGAAGCTGGATAAACACATGAGGGAGAAGGGAATAGAGGGTTATGCTGATAGATTTAGATGAGGAAAGATGGGAGGAGGCTCGAGTGGAGCATAAACGCCGACATGGACTGGTTAGGCCGAATGGCCTGTTTCTGTGCTGTATATCCGTGCAATCCTATGTGATAATGACCAGATGATCTGTTTTAGTGATGTTGATTGAGGGATAAATATTGGCCCCAGGACACCGGGGAGAAATCCCCTGCTCTTCTTCAAAATAGTGCCATGGGATCTTTAAAGTCCACTTGAGAGAGCAGACAGGGCCTCGGTTTACATCTACAACCAAAAGACTCAATTGGCACTGCATTGGGAGTGTCAGCCTGGGTTTTTGCGCTGAGAAGGGAAAAATTCCAGAGGGGAAAAATTCAGTTGTTTGCACCTCCCGTTAGCGCCTTAAGAGGGCAGTAATGAGGCGCAAAGCAACTAGCGCCCGGGCGCGGCGATGTTTATGCCGCTCGCGAAATTAACTAGACATTTTGCGGCGGCGCTAAACACTACCGCCACGATCTCCTGCGCCGTCAGATTGTGATGTCAGTCGAGTGCGCAATGCCCCAGTAGTGCCCCGGACCGGATATTGAGTGGCGCCCCCTGCCTTACCACCTGCCGCTAGCAATGACAGGTTGAGGGGAGCGTTTTGCTGTCAAAGGGACTGGGCGGGCGCTATTTAAAGGCAACCGCTTCCTGCCTTTTTTTGTTGGTGACATTTTGCACCACACATTCTGAGAGAGAGAGAGAGAGAGAGAGACTTCTGGAGAGAGTCAACGCTGTGTGACGGAGTTTTGGGTACAGAGCAGCACTTTGCAGGTTCATTTTGATTTGCCCTTCCTTGCTTCGCCAGCGCTCCGAGGTAGCGCCTCGCTCCTCGGCGTTTGCGCCTTAAGATAGGTGTGAAGCGCCTGATTTAGCGCTCCAGTCTCCTCCAGGGGCAATAAAAGCCAAGTTTGCTGTCGGAGGCGATAGTTAGCGCCAGGCGCTAAACTTTGCGCACGGCCGATAATGGTGCCCCAAATGGGGCAATACTGAATTTTTCTCCCCAGGAGTCTGTTTGTAACAATTCAATGATAAAATATTGGATTTATCTTTTTCACTCAAACAATACAACACGGAGAGACGCCTTCACCATCACTGGTGAGTTACCTCTAAGTGTAAATCATTTTGGGAAAGTGCTCAACTCTCTCTGCAAGTTGCGGTTGGGTTGATGGACCGAATATTGCTGCTTCGGGATGCTGCTGACAACAACAACAACTTGTATTTATATAGCGCCTTTAACATAGTAAAACGTACCAAGGCACTGCACAGGAGTATTTTAAGGCAAAACATTTGACACCGAACCACATAAGGATAAATTAGGGCAAGTGACCAAAAGCTTGGTCAAAGAGGTCGGTTTTAAGGAACGTCTTCAAGGAGGAGAGAGAGGCGGAGAGGTTTAGGGAGGGAATTCCAGAGCTCGGGGCCCAGGCAGCTGAAGCCAATGGTGAAGCGATTAAAATCAGGGGATGCTCAAGAGGCCAGAATTAGAGGAGCGCAGATATCTGGGGGGTGGGGGGGCTGTAGGGCTGGAGGAGATTACAGAGATAGGGAGGGGCGAGGCCATGGAGGGATTTGAAAACAAGGATGAGAATTTTGACTTCCAAAAATTATCACCGCAACCACCGCCCTCTGCTTCTCTGCCACTGTGCGAGTTGCCCTGGGATCAGGGCTGTTCCCCATCCCTGCTGACTCTACAGCGAGGGAAAGCCAAGGAATGTGCTGCAGGGGCAACAACAGGGGGTGGGTTGTGGCAACAAGTGCTGGATCAGGTTCCACCAACACCCTGCAGCCCAGGCTGGTCAGGAACAGAAACTCGAGGAGCACCTTAGACAGGGAGACAGCCGCGCCATTCTAAGCAGTGATCATTTGTAGAGGACATGAGAGCAAAGTGTATGAGTGCAGGCTTTTCTACTTTGTGTTTCACTTCTCGCTGCTGTAAGGCGGCCTCACCCAGACTTGAAATGGACACGAAACCGCACACTTCCTGCACACCGGCACCGGGAACACCATCCCGCGAGAATGATCGATTTGCCGGGTACAACACGCCGCAGGTGGGTCTTTAAAAGAACTATGGACCGTGTAAAATATCCCGCAAAACTTGTTTTATTTTTGCGGGGGGGGGGGGGGGGGAGGCTAGGTGTAATCGGCATCGCTTCAGTGTTGGGAGCCGGAGTAAAGCCAGTTCGGGTCGATTTCAATGGGATGCTGCTGTTGGGGGGGGTGGGGGGAGGTGGTGAAGGGACAATAATTGAACCCAGATTCCTCTCCAAACCGGCGACGCTCCCCGTTTACTTTTCACACAAGTGGCGTAGGTTGGTAGGACGCTTCTGTATTGGAACATGACAACTAATATAGAGACGAGGTAACGCGAGAGTATGCAGCAGGGTGGGGTCTGAATGCTACACGACAACTGCGCTCACTTTCAGAACAGAAACACATCTTGCGTTTGGCGTCGAGTTGCTCCAGGGAACCCTGTCTGGCTGACTGCTCCTCTCTTCCCCAGTGAGCCATGTTCACCAATGCACGATGGCAGCGAATTAAGTCTGGGTTCCGTGGACCCGAAGATTTCTACCCACTGAGGCATGTCAGTCACAGGGAATGGGGCAGAGGCTTCACTCTGCCAGACTCCGCTTTACTTGGGATCAATATCGATGTTCCCCGAGAGGGGAAGCGTTCTGCGTTCCCCATTACCAATCTAATCCATGTCACCGACAGAAATGGAGCCCAAGGCATCCTCGCCGACCAGTGCTTGAAGAAAGCAAAGATAAAGCAGATTGGGGAAGAGCTCAAGGTTCTTTTCTCCTGGTGGAGCGTCCAAGTGAACCAGAAGGAAATGGAGATGGAGAGGAAGGTTCGTGGGGACACAGTGGAAAAATGGCTAATCCAAACCACTGAAGCCTCACCCCAGGATCGGGAAGGTTTGGCGGACTCCCTGTTGGAGCAGTATGTCAGCTCCCCCGCTTTCCTGGAAAAATCCAATTACGGGAATTTCAAATTCACCTACAATATAAATGATCTAATAGGCGAGTATCAGAAAACGGTCTGTCAGGGGAAAGATCCCGAGTTCAGCGTGTTGGGAACTTTCAAATATAATGTGGAGATCATGCACACTGTGGCTGTCCACCCGCCCGGTGTCCAGCTATTCGAGAGATGCCCTCCACTCCCTTCTGAAGTACTCTCTCGGGAAGGCACCAACTGGACATGGAGACCAGAATCTACAGGTTCGGAAGTGCGAGTGCTGCGGGAGGATGGCGAGGGGAAGTGGAGAGTCGATGATTGTTACCCGGACCGTCGCTCCTGGGACTTTGTGAGCTTTGCCTTCTACCTGCCCGGTGAAAAGCCCGAGTTCCCGGTCCCCTTGGAGTGCAAACACCTCACCGTCTGCGAAATGGACGAGAGTCAACGATTCCGGCCGCCTCACACATACATGAGCCGGGGTGAAGCCGAGGAGTTCTATCAGTCTTTGTGCCCCCCGGATAGAGCCCTGTAGGCAGGTTGTCCGCAAAAAGAAAACATGTTTCTGTCTGTGACATTAAATACTCTTTCACTTTTTGGGAATGTGTCCAAGAATTCTAAGACATTTAACGGGGAATGAGGGGGGATTGTGATTCTGTTGAATTCCAGTTTGAGCTGATAGATTATGGGTTTCTTGAATGTTTATTTTCGCTTTAATCAACTGTGGTCCACTTGAATAAAAACTTTAACCCGGGCAACTCGTGTGATTGTTGTTTCATTTCCTAATGTACATAAAAGGAAAATATGTTTCAAAAATACTGCATTAAACGGGGTGGTGCAGAACTTGGTGCAAATAATAATAACATCAGGAGCTAAAGGGAAACAAATCAATTGCTGGAAATCGAAATAAAAACATAAAATGCTGGAAGTAAGAGCGTAAGAATATAATAAATAGGAGCAGGAGTCGGCCATTCGGCCACTCGAGCCTGCCCCGCCGTTTAATGAGATCATGGCTGATCATCGACCCCAACTCCACTTTCCCGCCCCATCCTCATATATACTCAGCAAGTCGGCCATCACCTGTAAAGGAAAGAGGATGACATTTCTGGTTTTACCAAAACTCGTTTGACAAGGGCTCCATATTCCAAATTTTAACCTGACCTTTATATATATGCTGACCGACTTGCTGGGCAGCATCTATATACCAACATTGCACAGAACAGCTGTGTTGTTAATTGGCAAATATCCATGGGACCAAGTCACCTATTAAAAAGACACAAACTCATGGTTAACAGACGCATCAACTGTATAAGCCCGTGGGTAAAAGATTGAATCTTGTTGAATATAATCCGCACCCCCTCAGTGCAGGCAACTGGGGTAAGGGCAATGGAGCGGGAGTTAGCAACAATGGAGGGAGTCGGGAGCCATCAAGTCTCCTCTATCAGAGGCGGGTTTGATTATTGTGTTGTCTTGTGTTGTATCTATTATTCCCTGTTTTGAAGACCAATAAGTTCCTCTTCAAATCGCTTTAATCTTCAATCACACCTTCGCAAGGCCACCCTGTAGAGCTGTTTACAGCATTATAGTCCACATAATCAGCCATCCCTATTGACTATCAAAGCCACAGCCACCGCCCCTTCCAACTCAGTAGAAATGGTTTGCGTTCGTGTGAAGTTTCCATGTAAGGACGTCTTCATTGACGTGCTGTGTGATGGTGGAAAGTGATTGGTCTGAATGGAATATGACAAGTCCATGCATTTCTTCCAATGACATAAAGACTGCTCTTGGGTCTGCTGCTGACTTGCTCCAGAGAACCCGGACTCCCTCCCTTCCTCTTCGTTTGGAGTAAGCCATGTACACTGACCAGAAATGGTATCGAATTAGGGTTGGATTCGGTGGACCTGAAGACTTCTACCCCCTGAAACACGTTAGCCACAAAGAATGGGGCAGAGTCTTCACTTTCCCAGACTCCGCTTTACTTGGTGTAAAAATTGATGATCTCCAAGACGGGGAACGCACTCGGTTCTCTATTACAAACCTTACCCATGTCACTGACTCGAAAGGCGTCAAAGGCATCCTCGCTGACCAGTGCATGAGGTTTGCAAACGGAAAGGAAATAGGAGAAAATCTGAGCGTCAGTTTCTCGTGGTGGCACGCCGAAGTGAAACTAGAGGAAAAGGAGGAAAAGAAGAGGGAACACAGGGAGACAACGTATAATTGGGTAGGAAACCTGTCCCGGGATCTGGAAGGTTTGGCGGACTCCCTGTTGGAGCAGTATGTCAGCTCTCCCGCTTTCCTGGAAAAATCCAATTACGGGAATTTCAAATTCACCTACAATGTAAATGATCTAATAGCCGAGTATCAGAAAACAGTCTGTCAGGGGAAAGATCCTGAGTTCAGCGTGTTGGGAACTTTCCGATATGATCTGGAGATCATGCACACTGTGGCTGTCCACCCGCCCGGTGTCCAGCTATTCGAGAGGTGCCCTTCACTCCCTTCTGAAGTACTCTCTCGGGAAGGTACCAACTGGACCTGGAGACCAGAATCTACAGGTTCGGAAGTGCGAGTGCTGCGGGAGGGTGACGAGGGGCAGTGGAGAGTCGATGATTGCTACCCGGACCGTCGCTCCTGGGAGTACATGAGCTTTGCCTTCTACCTGCCCGATGAAAAGCCCGAGTTCCCGGTCCCCTTGGAGTGCAAACACCTTACCGTCTGCGAAATGGACGAGAGTCAACGATTTCGCAAAGTGTATCTGACCCGGGATAAGGCGGAGGAGATCCGCAGATGTGTGTGTGGCTCGGACAGTGCTCAGTAACACCAGTCTGCTGTAAACAACTCCAATTCTCAGCTATCTGTCTGCAATATTTTAAACTTGATTCTTTGACCTTTTGGGAATGTTTGCCATATATTGTGATAATTTCATGCATTAGCATTCAAAAGAATATTAGGGAAAAGGTGATTCTTTTTCTATTTTCTGTTTTACTGAGATGTCACAGTGGATTTATGTCTATTGAACATCTAACTGCCGATAGACCGGTTTCGCTCCCTGAGGTGGTCACACACATTGATCCTGTTTTCAGAAGGCCCATCTCTTCCATGTTAGGACTTTCGCCATTGTGTGCGAACAGTATCGTTGAGAAAGAAGCTACATTTCTAGAGTGTGGGTAAGAATTTTTCCGTTTGTGTATTTTATTGATTTATTTTTCAATGAACGGAAATATTCGTGAATAAAGCTTTCAACCTACATAATTCCCCTTTACATTTCGTAACACAGATACTTTTAAACATCCAATTCATTAACCCTGGAGGTGATAGGGAATGAGATGTCCTATTTTCCCGGCTGGGTGTGAGATGCTATGGACAGAATGGGTTGAACTGACAAAGCAGGAGGAGGCGGAAGCGGAGAGTGGGACTCTTCTGTCGAGTGACACTTCCTCACAGCCTGTGGAAAATATCAGGGCATCAGGGAGAATTTCTACCAAAAATTCTCACAAATATGCCCTGAATTCAGAAATCTGAATGATAACCAAAAACTCCCATTCCTACTGGGGGAGGAGAGAAGCTGTGTAACACTGGCGGCACACTATGTTACAGCTTGCCATGAACAGAGGGACAACCAGTAAACTAAGAAAAGAGGCGAATGTATATTTATACACTCAGGGATATACCTGTTTATACACTGTATGAATAGAACTGCGTTTATGTGTTCAACCATAAATGTATTTTGATGCTTTGGCAACATAAAATGTACCTTATCATGCCAATAAAGCGATTTGAATTTGAATTTGACTCTACCAAGTGCTCTGTCCTCAGTGTGGGTTAACCTCGGGGCAAACAGCTTCTCATTGCCATGTCACTAATAAGGTAAAACTCCCTTCATTTTGCAGGAAGAGGTGAGACTATCCAGGGACAAAACACACACAATTTAATGAATTGAGGGAACAACTGAAGCAAATAGTTTGGGAGGAGGTTGTTCAATAACACTTCATTAAAGGTACAATGCCGAGTCCGTCTGCCATATTCTTCCCTCGGGCAGGTCGGAACTCACATCTCACACATGAGATTTTTGAGCCACTCACTGGGGAAGAGCGGCTGAGGTGGTTTCTTGTTGACTTCCTCCAGAATATCATCTCCTTGGTGGACTGCAACCAGGACTAAAGAGGCCCACCTACCCCTTACGATGGAAGTTCCCCCGCTGGGTGTCAATCCAGTATTCAGGGCTGGTGCTCTGGTCTGCGCTCACTGGGGCAGCCTTGAGTGGGGCCCGACTTCATCCTTTCTGAGTAAGAGGCAGCAATACTAATACTGAGCCACCGGTCACTCTGTCATAAGAACATAAGAACATAAGAATTAGGAGCAGGAGTCGGCCATTCGGCCCCTCGAGTCTGCTCCACCATTCAATAAGGTCATGGCTGATCTTCTACCTCATCTCCACCTTCCCGTCCTATCTCCACGTCCCTTGATTCCCCTAGAATCCAAAAATCTATTGATCTCTGCCTTGAATGTATTCGATGACTGAGCACCAACAGCACTCTGGGGTAGGGAATGGCGTAGGTCCAGACACGATAACACTGCTGATGTCAAATTCTCACCCTCATGTCCAAATCCTTCCATGGCCTCACCCCTCCATATCTCTGTAACCAGCTCCAGCCCTACAACCCTCCAAGAACACTGGGTTCTTTCAACTCTGGCCTCTTGAGCATCCCTCACTTCCTTCACCCCATCATTGGTGGCCGTGCCTTCAGCTGCCTGGGCCCTAAGCTCTGGAATTCCCTCCCTAAACCTCGTCGCCTCTCCGCCTCTCTCTCCTCCTTTAAGGTGTTACTTAAAAGCTATCCCTTTGACAAAGCTTTTGGTCACCTACTCCCTCCCTAACAGCCCTGTGGGAGCACCTTCACCACACGGACTGCAGCGGTTCAAGAAGGCGGTTCACCACCACCTTCTCAAGGGCAATTAGGGATGGGCAATAAATGCTGGTCTTGCCAGTGACGCCCACAGCCTATGAACAGCTTAAAAAAAATAATGTCTGTTTCTTTGGCTCGGTGTAGATTTTGTCTGATTATGTTTCTGTGAAGGTGTTAAATAAACACAAGTTGTTGTAGTAGATTCACTTGGTTGGTCAGAAGAAAGTGCTGGGTGATTATTGGAATAAGGAACTGCACTGATCTCATTAACTGCACTATAGATAAAATACATGCTTGCTTGTTAGTTAGGAATTCATTTCATGAACTGAACTATAGATAAGGTATGTTTGCTTTTAATTTCTCCTAATATGAAATTGTTTTGAACTCCTTTGGTATAATGGGTAGACCTGCCAGTGGTCATGTACACCTGGGGTGGGACCGTAGAGTATAAAGAGAGATTTTAAGCACCTCCAGTGACTCCTTCCCCGGGAGTATGCAAGGCAGAATCGGTCCAGGTTAGCAGACTGCTAGTGTATCCCAGATCGGTGATGTATGATCTGTTTACGTCTATTGAATAAAGTTTACAGAAAGACCTTTGGTGGTGGAGTGTCTCATTGTAGAAAGATAGAAACATAGGAGCAGGAGTCGGCCATTCGGCCCTTCGAGCCTGCTCCGCCATTCAATATGATCATGGCTGATCCTCTATCTCAATACCATATTCCCGCTCTCTCCCCATACCCCTTGACACCTTTTGCGTCTAGAAATCTATCTATCTCCTTCTTAAATATATTCAGTGACTTGGCCTCCACAGCCTTCTGTGGTAGAGAATTCCACAGGTTCACCACCATCTGAGTGAAGAAATTTCTCCTCATCTCAGTGCTAAATGTCCTACCCCGTATCCTGAGACTGTCACCCCTTGCTCTAGACCCCCCAGCCAGGGGAAACATCCTCCCTGTATCAGTCTGTCTAGCCCTGTCAGAATTTTATACGTTTCAATGAGATCCCTCCCATTCTTCTAAACTCTAGTGAATACAGGCCTAGTCGACCCAATCTCTCCTCACACGACAGTCCTGCCATCCCAGGAATCAGTCTGGTGAACCTTCGCTGCACTCCCTCTATGGCAAGTATATCCTTTCTTAGGTAAGGAGACCAAAACTGCACCCAGTACTCCAGGTGTGGTCTCACCAAGGCCCTGTATAACTGTAGTAAGACACCCTTGCTCCTGTACTCACATCCTCTTGCAATGAAGGTCAGCATACCATTTGCCTTCCTAACTGCTTGCTGCACCTGCATGCTTGCTTTCAGTGACTGGTGTACAAGGACACCCAGGTCCCTTTGTACATCAACATTTCCCAATCTATCACCATTTAAGTAATACTCTGCCTTTCTGTTTTTCCTACCGAAGTGGATAACTTCACATTTATCCACGTTATACTGCATCTGCCATGTATTTGCCCACTCACTCAACTTGTCTAAATTGCCTTGAAGCCTCTTTGCATCCTTTTCACAACTCACAATCCCACCTAGTTTTGTGTCATCAGCAAACTTGGAAATATTACATTTGGTTCCCTCATCCAAATCATTGATATATATTGTGAATAGCTGGGGCCCAAGCACTGATCCCTGCGGTACCCCACTAGTCACCACCTGCCACCCCGAAAAAGACCCATTTATTCCTACTCTCTGTTTCCTGTCTGTTAACCAATTTTCAATCCATGCCAATATATTACCCCCAATTCCATGTGCTTTAATTTTGCATACTAACCTCTTATGTGGGACTTTATCAAAGGCCTTCTGAAAATCCAAATACACCACATCCACTGGTTCTCCCTTATCTATTTGTTGTGTCTCAAGGGGTTTTATACCCTGATCTTTATAACAATTAAAGAAGGACTCCAGGGTGGAGAGTTTAGTTAACGGCCATTTATTACAATGTGCTTCTTCACTCAATGCACTACATTTCCCATAGTGCATTGCAAACCACAACTACGGTATCCCATGTGGGGACATTTCTAACACACATTCAAATACACAACATATTCCTCCCCCTTAAAATAGAATGTCCACAAAACAGAATAACTGAAAATGACTATAACTTTGGAAGAGAGGGTAGACTGCCTCTACATTCCGCTAACCCTGGGGATTATTCTGCCCCATGCACACAGGTTAGCACTAACTGTAAATAAGGCGCTCTGGAGGCTGCCTTTCTCTTTGGGGGTAATGCCTAGTCTCAGGAGCAGGCTCTGGCTGGCTCTCCCGTGACCCTGCAGGCGTGGCTTCCTCCCTCGATGGCACAAGAGTGGATGGTGCCACTGTCTCAGGGTCGGACGACCAGTCCCTGCTGGAGCCCCCAGCAGGTCCTTGATCCTCTGTTTCTTGGGTTACCTGTGGCGACTGTCTTGGCAGTAACTGGTCTACATGCTGTCTCCATGTTTGGTCATCTCCGGTGTGGACTCGGTATGAAACGGGGCCCGTCTTTTGAATGACCGTAGCCAGGACCCACCGCTCCGGGGTGGTGTAGTTACACATGAGGACATTGCCCCCCACCACAAAGTGTCGTTCTTTGGACCTCTGAGCTCGCCTGCTGACTTGATCCTGCTGATTGGCATGCACCACTGCTTCTGTGGACGTAGGCCTCAGCAAGTCAAGGCGTGTCCGTAGTTGCCTTCCCATGAGTAGGTAAGCAAGAGATGCTCCTGTCGTAGCATGAGGCGTGTTTCGGTATTTCAGCAAGAAAGCATTCAGGCGCTGCTTTAGAGGAGCATCACTTCTTGCAGCTTTCAACGCGCGTTTCAGCGTTCTGACAAATCTCTCCACCAATCCATTCGTGGATGGATGATAAGGCTTGGAGAACGTGTGCTGGATTCCATTGCTCTTGAGGAACTCCTCCATCTCCTGGGATGTGAACTGTGTTCCATTGTCGGTTACGATCTGTTCCAGCAGACCAAATCGCCCAAACATCTCTCTCAGAGTCTCGATGGTTTTCTCCGTAGTGGTAGTGGACATCACTGCAACCTCTGGCCATTTGGAATGGGAGTCCACCGCGACCAGGAACATCGCTCCTTCCACTGGTCCCGCGAAGTCCAGATGGATCCGTTGCCACGGTGTCACTGGCCATTCCCATGGATGCAGCGGCGCTGCTCTTGGCATATCCCTGGTTGTCTCGCATGATGGGCATGATTTCGCTTCAACTTCAATTTCATGATCCAGACCGGGCCACCAGAAGTAGCTTCATGCCAGCTCCTTCATCCGGACAATACCACAATGTCCTGAGTGTAGCTCGTTGAGGACATGTTTCCACAGCTTTGGTGGTATGATCACTCGCATGCCCCAAAGGAGGCATCCTGACATCACAGACAACTCCTTCCCTCTCAACAGGTAAGGTAGGAGCTCAGGTGGTGCGTCTGACACCCGTGATCCGTCTCCTCGCATCACCCGATCCAGCACCTTGGATAGCGTAGGGTCCACTCTGGTCTCTTTTGTGACCTGCCGGGCCGTGACAGGGGCATTGCTCACCATGTCAAAGTAGAAAATCTTCTGCTCACATCCTTCAGAGGGCACAGGCAGTGGAAGTCTTGACAATCCGTTCGCATTGCCATGTGCTGCTGACCTCCGGTATTTGATGTGAGCGCTTAACATCAGCGCCCAGCGCTGCATCCTGCACGCTGCCAGGGAGGGTATTCCTGTGTGTGGACCAAAGATCGATGTCAGAGGACGATGATCCATCAGCAAGGTGAATTTCCTTCCGAACAAGTAGTGATGGAACTTTTTGATTCCAAAGATGATGCCCAAAGCCTCTTTTTTGATCTGCGGGTATTTCACCTCCACCTTGCTCAGGGACCTTGACGCGAATGCAATCGGCTTCTCTTCACCTGAGGGAAAGATGTGGGACATGACCGCACCGACGCCATAAGGTGACGCGTCACAGGCCAGCTGAATCTGCAACGACGGGTCAAAGTGCGTCAACACTCTGGGGTCAGTCAAAGCTGCTTTGACTTTCTTGAATGCAGCTTCGCACTCCTTCGTCCATGCCCAGGCCTTGCCCTGACACAGCAACTCATGTAATGGCTTCAACAGTGATGCCAGCTGTGGAATAAACTTTCCATAATAGTTCAGGAGACCTAAGAATGACAGCAGCTGGCCGACATTTGTAGGTGCAGGAGCATCGGCAATGGCTTTCACTTTCGACGGTGCTGTGTGTAGGCCGTCCGCATCGATGACATGGCCTAAGTACTCCACTGATGGCTTGAAAAATTCGCATTTGTCCTTGCGAACGCATAAGCCATATTCTTCAAGTCTTCCCAGTGTCTTCGCCAGGTTCTGCAGATGCTCGTTGTCGTCCTTTCCTGTGACAAGGATATCGTCGAGATAACATTGTACCCCTGGAATGCCGCTTAAAATCTGGTCCATAGCCCGCTGAAACAAAGCTGGTGCTGACGTTATACCAAAGGGTAGGCGGCAGTACCTGTAGAGGCCCTTGTGGGTGGTGATGGTGAGGTACTTCTGTGAGTCCTCTTCTACATGCATCTGCAAGTAGGCTTGGCATAGATCAATCTTGCTAAACTTCTGACCGCCTGCTAGACCCGCAAAAAGATCTTCAATGATGGGGAGGGGGTACTGTTCAGCTGAGAGCACCGGATTCACTGTTACTTTGAAATCTCCACATAAGCGAACCGTGCCATCACTCTTCATCACTGGTACCACGGGCGTGGCCCATTCACTGTGCGAAACCGGCACCAGGACCCCTATCTTGACCAGGCGCTCCAGGTCAGCCTCCACCTTTGGTCTGAGGGCGTAGGGAACGTTCCTGGCCTTCAGGAATCGTGGCTGGCTGTCAGGCTTCACCTTGAGTTTGACCGTAATCCCCTTCATGCTCCCCAATTCTCCGTCGAAGACAGCCGCATGCTTCGTCAACACTGCCGCTAGCCCCGCCTCTTCGACTGACACAGCATTCACTTTTTCCCAATCCAGATGGATTTTCTCCAACCATGGCCTTCCCATCAGGGATGGATAGTCACCCTTGACCACGTAAACTGGCAGCATCACGGTTTGTCCATGAAGCTCCACCTTGACCTCCGTCTTACCCAGCATGGGGACTGTTTCCCCAGTGTAGGTCTTTAAGATGAGCTTGGCCAGCATCAGTGATAGGTAGTTCAGTTTTTCTTTGAATAGCTTCTCTGAGATCAAAGAGACAGCGGCCCCCGTATCCAGCTCCATTTTGACCGGTATTCCCTCTAGTTGTGGAGTGACTCTATAGCCTGATGAGCCTCCATTCACCGTTAACACATGGAGATTCCACTCCCCATCAGAGTCTGTGTCACTGTCTTCCTGTTCTTGTTTCACCATGTGTAGGTTTTTCTTTTTAGAACGCCAGTTGGGTGTGGTTCCTTGTTTGTTTTTGTGTGTCTCTGTGTAAGATTGTTTGCTTTGCCCTTTACACACACGTTCAATGTGTCCTTTCTTTTCACATTTCCGGCAGGTCAGGTCTTTGCCAGCAGTCAGATGGCTGATGACCTGACCTCCCACATCTGTAGCACTCTTTGGCACCCCTTGCATGTTTATCCGGTGTAGCTGCTACCCTGTGCACTCGTTGCAGCCCCCAACAGCTGTGCATCTTTAGCTGCTAACTCCATAGACACAGCGAGCTCCACTGCTGATTTAAGCGTCAGTTTGTCAGTCGTGAGCAAGCGCTTCTGTGTTGCTTCACAGCTTAATCCACACACAAACCTATCACGGACAGTGTCATTTAGAGTTTCACCGAACTCACAATGCTCAGTTAGCTTCTTTAGCACTGCAACATATTCGGCTATGGACTCACCCTCCCCTTGGTTTCATTTGTGAAACCTGAACCTCTCGGCAATCAGCAGCGGCTTGGGTGCGAAATGTGTTTCCAAAACTTCCACAATCTGATCACATGTCTTAACGCTGGGCTTATCCGGGTGCATCAACCTCCGTAACAAGCCAAATGTTTTTGCGCCGATCACACTGAGGAATGTCGCCACTTTCACGTCATCTTTAATGCCATTTGCAGTCACGAAAAATCCGAAACGCTCTGTATAAGCACTCCATTGCTCCGCAATTTCATCAAATGGTCCAAACGCTCCAGTTAGCATCGCCATTTTTAAAAATTATTTTTTTTTAATTTTATTTATTTTTTTCCAGTCCTTTTCACAGTCCTTTTTCTCCACTTCGCTTCACTGTATCGTTACTCTCCCCTTCTTATTCATGTAACACACGTACTGCCACCTTTACGAGGCGATGGCATCAGTCCTAAACTGCGGGCGTGCCATTCAGAAAAGACAGGAACTTCTTACTTTAAACATCGCCGATTCTTATGCAAAGTGATGCGCAAGTCCTTCGTCCTCGTCGCCAGTTTTGTTGTGTCTCAAGGGGTTTTATACCCTGATCTTTATAACAAGTAAAGAAGGACTCCAGGGTGGAGAGTTTAGTTAATGGCCATTTTATTACAATGTGCTTCTTCACTCGATGCACTACATTTCCCATAGTGCATTGCAAATCACAACTACAGTATCCCATGTGGGGACATTTCTAACACACATTCAAATACACAACACTATTCTACCAGTTACATCCTCAAAAACTCCAGTAGGTTTGTCAAACACAATTTCCCTTTCATAAATCCATGTTGACTTTGTCTAATCCCGTTGATAATTTTCTAAGTGTCCTGTTATCACATCCTTTATAATAGACTCTAGCATTTTCCCTACTACTGATGTTAGGCTAACCGGTCTGTAGTTCCCTGTTTTCTCTTCCCTCCTTTTTTAAATAGTGGGGCTACATTTGCCACCCTCCAATCTGCAGGAACTGTTCCATAATCTATAGAATTTTGGAAGATGACAACCAATGCATCCACTATTTCCATGGCTACCTCTTTTAGTACTCTGGGATGCAGATTATCAGACCCTGGGGATTTATCAGCTTTCAGTCCCATTAATTTCTCCAGCACTATTTTTTTACTAATATTAATTTCCTTTAACTCCTCCTTCTCACTAGACCCTTGGTTCCCTAGCATTTCTGGGAAGTTATTTGTGTCCTCTTCCGTGAAGACAGAACCAAAGTATGTGTTTAATTTCCCTGCCATTTCCTTGTTCCCCATTATAAATTCTCCCGTTTCTGACTGTAAGGGACCTACATTTGTCTTCACTAATCTTTTTCTTTTTACATACTTGTAGAAGTTTTTACAGTCCGTTTTTATGTTCCTTGCAAGTTTACTCTCACACTCTATTTTTCCCCTCTTAATCAATCTCTTGGTCCTTTTTTGCTGAACTCTAAACTGCTCCCAATCCTCAGGCTTGCTACTTTTTCTGGCAACTTTATATGACTCCTCTTTGGATCTAATACTATCCTTATTTCTTTTGTTAGCCATGGTTGGGCCGCTTTTCCTTTTGTGTTTTTGCGCCAGAAATGAATGTATAACTGTTGCAATTCATGCATTCATTCCTTAAATGTTAGCCATTGCCTATCCACTGTTATGCCTTTTAATGAAGTTCCCCAATCTATCATAGCCAACTCCCTCCTCATACCTTCATATTTCCTTTGTTTAGATTTAGGACCCTAGTTTCGGATTGGAATTCTTCACTTTCCATCTTAATGAAGAATTCTATCATGTTATGGTCACTTTTCCCTAAAGGACCCCACACAACAAGATTATTAATTAACCCCTTCTCATTGCACAAAATTGGCTAAGGGACAGGAAGCAGAGAGTAGTGGTGAACGGTTGTTTTTCAGACTGGAGGGAAGTGTGCAGCGGCGTTCCCCAGGGGTCGGTGTTAGTGGCACTTCACAGAAGCAATTATCAGACAAAATAGTGTCAAATTTTGTCTGATAATTGCTCCTGTGAAGTGCCACTAACACCGACCCCTGGGGAACACCACTGCACACTTCCCTCCAGTCTGATAAACAACCGTTCCCCATTACTCTCTACTTTCTGTCCTTTAGCCAATGTTGTATCCATGCTGTCACTGTCCCTTTAATCCCATGGGCTTGAATTTTGCTAATAAAATTGGTGATCAGGGACAACTCCTGTAGTCAAAGCTACGACTCCAGTAAGGCTTCTGCAGACAGAGGAGGAGAACAGGTCTAATGAGGTCTATGGCACTATAAGAAGTGTAATAGAACAGGTGTGATGTGACTATGCAGGTGTGTCAACTTTTAATCATTGACAGCACTGGGTATAACGTGTCTCCACCTTTCTCTGTCTGCTGGCTGCCTGGTGCCTCGTCCTCTCCTTCCTGTGCAGCCTCTCCTCATGCTAGATCCCTCGGATTTTCACCATCCCGTCTTCATCACCATCCCCTTCAGCTTCTAGCAGCAGCTAGCCTTTCCTCAACACAGTATTGTGCACTCCACCCGCACGATGCTTTGCACCCGAGCACGGAAGAGGAAAATCTGCCTCAACATGTCTTTCTTTCCCCTCCAGAAAATCCTACATTGTAACTTGCTAATACCATAGTTACCAGTCAGGTTCGTAGTTTCGGGCTGGACAGGGACATCGACGGGTGAGGAAGGTTCTTGCGGACAAATACAAGCCACGTCCCACCTTGTTGAGTCATGCCCAGTAACTAGGCTCTCTGGTGACCGACAGGCTTTGGGTTCTGGTGATGACAACGCTCTAAAGGGGGGCTGGAATTATACGCCGAGCCTGTGCACGCTGAATCAATCAATCAGTAATAAATCGTTACTTACTGTCCAGGTTCGCTGTGACACTATTTATCGGGACTGAGCTGACATCAGTGATGGCTGTGATTTGCTGAAAAAAATGAGTTTAAAGAAAAATTAGAATTTTAACACACACACAGCTCCTGAAAATTATATTATACAAGAACTCCAGTTCCTGTATATTCTCTAACTAACCCAGTGTCCAGAGTTATATCCATTAAATAACACACCCAAATCTTGAACATCTATCTTTATCTATCTATCTTATTATATCTATATATATAAAGCGGCTCTTCTGTCTGTCTGTCCCGATGTCTGTCTGTCTGTCTGTCCGTTCTCTATACGTTTGAAAGTTACAGAGCGTACCGACGCGCGCGTCACCTCAAAAGAAAGCTTGCGATTCCGGACCGGTCATAGGCGTATTTACGTTTCGGCCGGACTAAAATCCCGTCCGCAGTATCCCAAAAACGTTCAGCGTTCCGCTCATTAGCATCTCATTAGCAACCGTGTGACGTCGAGGTCGACCAA